>NC_137261.1:5721219-5895958 GCF_053477335.1 Acartia tonsa | reverse complement strand
AATTAAAATATTTTTATTCTTGTATTTTGGCAACCTTATTTTAAAGGAAGGACATTTTCCGAGGTTGCGTGAATAAATGCCAAGTGGCAATTTAAATAATATAAATTCAATTTGACAAATTGACATTTGAGACTTGAATAGAATGTTGTAGGACCATCGCATTGCCTCAGGCACCTCTAAAGGTCATTTTATGGACCCAAATGTTAAATTAGAGTAGAAAATTTACCTTTATATGGGGTAAATTGGGATTGAATAGAAATAAATTCAAGTTGTTACATAAATTTAGCGAATTTTCTTCAATTTTTCTCCAATAATACAAAATAAGGCACGATACATTTTTAAAAATCGCAATTCAATATCATATAAGTTGCCTATCGTTTAGTTTAACGGTTTATACAGTAGAAAAACCTATACCTATCTATATTATGATGCAAAAATTTCACAACTTTAGTGCAGCTTCCACGTCTACAATTTTGACGTCATAGACTCGGCTTCTCTCTCATTGGTCAGATACACCATGCTCTTCACCAATCATATCAGCGGGTTTTTATAAATGAATGAAAACTGCTCTTTTTGTATTTTACTTTTATTGACAAGAAACTTGGTGTAAAAAATGAATATAATGGAAAAAACTAAACATGAAACTAATGCGTATATTAAATAACTATAAAACAGAATACAAATGTCTAATAATTAACGAACTTAGGCATATAGCAGGCTTTTAGCTAGGTTTGGTTAAATTGGCTATAAGATAGGCGTGATGCGACAATAAAGATAAATAAGTAATAGGGGGGTAAGAGTTAAACAACTGTATACCCCCATTGACCTTTGACACCATAATGCAAAGCTCATTGGTTCTAAGATTTGTCAATTTCAACTTTAAAAGGGAACGTTTTAGTTTCATTTTACTAATTTTTCCGCTTTGACGTTATATAGTACTGACTGGTGTATACATCTAAACTTATAAATTATTGATGTCAATTAAAGGTGGCTTATTTTTCCTCCAGGCTTCGCAGCTAGGAAGTTCCCGGCCCTGCTGAGTCCTTACAACTAATTTTTCTAATAGTTTACAGCATCAATACATCACTAATGATATACAACATCAATGGATTGTACAATGTACATAGAATATAACGACTATATGTGGATATATTGAAATGGGAAAATTTGTCGTCAATTTAGCTTGCTAATATAGACCTCATTTATTGGTCAGTTCGTTCATCCAGTAGGAGGTGTTGATGGGTAAATGGGTGGATTGATGATTTAGCTAATTTAGCCAGCTGCGGGCTTCACTATCAGAGTACATGAAAATCTGGTTCAACGTCCAAGTAATAAAATATAGATTTCACTTATGATATATTACTTAAAATCTCACATAATAATCCTGACAATACGAATTTTGTTCCATCATGTTTGCTTTCCTAAGATAATACTTGTTATTGACTGACTGATTGATTAGCCATAGTTTCTTAGCATTTGGACCTTAGAAGTCATGGAGCAGGTTGAGACACTTTTGTATAGCCACTAGAGCCAACTCAAGCTCCAAGTTGAAGCTGACCCGCTATCTCATACTTGTGTTTAATGTTTATGAAGCGTTATTGTCGGAAAAAAATGGCTTAGACATTTGATTTGCCTTCATATTGATAAATTGCATGAGACTATACATGTGTTCATTTGAAGAAGTTTTGTTAAGATAATCTTTCACTGTTATGGTGTTGACCTACCCTCCAGAATTTGGTCCTGATAATATAAGGGTTTATTTTTGTCAAAGTTGCTCACCTAGTGGATTGTCACTTCTAATTCTGGACACCTTAGCTGGATCAGGGTTTGGTGGCCGCTGACCAAGTAAGTAATCAAAATATCTTAGAATAAGTCATGAAGTATGGAGGGCGTTTCCCTCTAACCCCCTAATGGTCTATTTTTCTTTTTTATAGGTTAATAAATGAATGTAAATTCAGTAAGGGTTCATTTAAAACTGTTGTCACTGTTATTAATGAATTAATTTACAATTAGAGAATGTTTTTCTGAAAAGTTATTTGGTATCAGACTGACTTTAATGGTCAGAATTTGTCACATCGTTGTCTTCTATGAAGTTAAATGCTTCTAATACGTCCCTGATAAGGTCAGCTATCCTGTTTAGCTCGTTCTAAAAATATTAACATGATTAGGTACAGACAATATATTTTATAAAGGCAAGGTAGGCAACTGTTATTTTTTGGTGCTTTAGTAATTTTTGGATATACAGTGTGTGTTTTTTTATGAGAACTTTTTTGAAAGCAATTTTACCCCACTCATAGTTATCAGAATTTAATAATTGATGGCTTATTTTCTTCGTTTTTTAAGGCAATTAATAGAACACCAAAAAAAATATTTCAGTTTTTATCTAAAAAGCACAGTAAAATCTAAAATTCAAAACTTAGGTGTCAACATCTAAAAATGGATTTAGCGCATTTTTCTTATGCCTAAATCTTCTACCCTTTGCAAGAAAAAAAATTGGATTTTCTGTAGTCGACTTTGGGGGGCCAGTACTCCCTCCCTGGTTGAGATATGACCATCAAACTTTGATGTGTTCTAGTACATGTCCCTAATAGTATCTGTATACATTTTTAGCTCTATATTTCAACTTTCAAGTGTTTAGCAGCTATTCTTGCAAAAGGTTGAATATTTGAGCATAAGAAAAATGCGCTATAACCATTTTTAGACGTTGACACCTAAGTTTTGAATTTTAAATTTTACTGTACTTTTTAGATAAAAACTGAAATATTTTTTTGGTGTTCTATTAATTGCCTTAAAAAACGAAGAAAATAAGCCATTAATCATTAAACTCTGATAACTATAAGTGGGGTAAAATTGCTTTTTTTTTTAAAGTTCTCATAAAAAAAACACACTGTATATCATATATATATATATTTAAGGTTTTAAAAATAATTTGAGCTTCTCGCCATGCAGGGTTTCGGATCCGGATCTGGATCCGGATCCGCAAGGATCCGCATATTTTTGAGTCCAAGGATCCGGATCCGGATCCGCAAAAAAATGCGGATCCGGATCCTTAGACTCCAAAAAATGCGGAAAAAATGGAAAAAATCTACCTAAATTTATATAAAATCTCAGACATTCTCTTGATGAGAGCCAATCTTTAAGGTTTAGGTTCAGACTTGAAAATTAAAAGTATTTTTGACTTTGAATTAAAGAATAAAATTTTTTTTAAAAATTTGGTGATTTTATTTTTATTGTCAAAGATCCGGATCCAGTAGGATCCGGATCCGCATCCGGATCCGGATCCGCACTGACCAAATTTTGAGGATCCGGATCCTGTCGCCATGTTTCAAAAATCAACGCCCATTTTTTTACAAATCAGATACAAAATTTTTGACATTACACATTTTTAAATTTCTTGGCGCTTCAAACCAATTAACCACCAACCATAATAAAGAAAAGGAAAAAAATAATACCTTGTCATAGATAAAATGTTTAAGGATGTCTGGTAGATCAACCATCCTGTACAATCTGCAACTATCCTAAGATTAACAACTTTTAATACGGGTTAGATTTTTCTCGTGTTATATATGTATGTTGTAAATTAATCCATATTAGCGTTGATTTAAACATACAAATGCGAAATAGTTAATGTACTTTTAATTTTTAGCATTTGACAACATGGACAATTAAAGACACCTGGAACTCAACTAAACGTTTGATAGAATTTTGACTAAAAATGCTGGACATTTTTTTACTTTTTTTCAACTTGAAGTGGTGAAATATAAATTTTCTCGTCAATATACTAATGATTAATAGTGACCTATTATATTCTGGAAGAAAATACTTAGGATCAATGCTGGAAGGTTCTTAGAATCACGTGCTCACGTTCGTGGATAGTTTAATGAGGTTATAGGCAAGGGGGCCGAGTTCCCGCGGCTAGGCAGGCCAGGGGGGCGAGCTTTGCGGCCATGACCTTCTAGCATTAAGACTTTTTGAATGTTGGTCTTTTGTAATGTCGCGGTTTTGTAATGTCGCGGTTTTGTATACACTCCCCAACGACAGCGGAAAATCATGTATAGGTTGCGCTATTTTTTCCGAATTAATTTCGTTGATGATATAAGCTGATTATTAAAATCACCTCTTCGCTGCCAGCATTTATTACTCTGAGAATGAGAGAGTTGAGATTGTCATCAGTATCTGTCTTCACATCTTTATGCCTCACCATATTCTTCCAATCAGATGCATTTAGTAATCTAAATATTATTTAAAATATATGAAATATTGTTTCTCATCAGGCGCATGTTTAATTATCAAGATAAAAGAAATAGTTTATTGCACTAACTTGAAATATTTTCAAGGATTTTGGCTGAAGAATAACATTGACATATAAACAACCCCGATTTTCTTATCCAGTTTCCCTTATAAGTTCGAGAATTTCCAAGTTTTCCCTTTAAATTTTAATGTGAAAGCAGAAGCGTGCAGAATGGTGTTGTATCCAACCCCCTGAAAAATTTAAGAGAGGTGAATTTACCCAACTCGGTGTCCACCAATTCCCCGGAGCCATCCCCCCCCCCCCTTAAAAATGGTCAACTTGACTACATCCCCATGTTCCAACCCCCAAAGGGGTGGGGAGGGGGTGTCAAGTTAAAAAAAGTAAAATGATACGCCCCCCCACCTCAAATTTAAGTGGGGTGTTGAAAAATGTTTCAAATGACGCTTGTTTGACTTTGAGTATTGTGATTATGTATGGGATTAACATCTCAGGTGTTGTATCCATAACAAAACACACCTCGTGTTGTCTGTATTACCCCCCCCCCCCCCCCAAAGTTGTGGGTTGAGGGTGGTGTCAAACAATGTGCGAAGATTATCAAAATTTCAAACACCACCTGGCAAAAACCCTGGGCACGCCCATGCATGAAATTCTTTTTCATTTTGTTACCTCTCGAAGAGATCAGCTCCACTCCACTGTGGAATCAATCTGGAAATGTGTTTTCCCTGCATCCAGCAGCCTCCCCATCCATACACAAAAGGTATTAAAAATTTATCTTCAGCACTCAGCTTGAAGAAATATACTGAGTTATTTCTAAAATAGAATATTGACATGAGGATATTATAATCCGTACCATTTGTGATAAAAGTACAATTGATCATGTTGAATAGTAGCTCAATAAAATTCCGAAACCATGGGCTCTTAACCATAGGGTAAAACGACTACTTCAAGAAATGGAAAAAAACTAATTTCACCAAAAAAATTATGTCAATATTTTCCTGAATGGTAATAAATCTTTATCATTTTTCTTCTGGTTTTGGGCATTTGAAAATTTTACTTCTATGTTATTTCCATTCAAATCACTTGTTATAGTAGATGTTTGTTCTTCAGCATCCATGAAGTCTTGTGCAGCATTAATATTTTTGTTAGCTTCATTGAAATAATGTGGAATGACATCTCTATTGGCATCATTTAGGTCTTGTGCAATCACATTTTTGTCATTATTTAGGTCTTGTGCAAAGAAATTATTGTTAGCATTGTTGTCATCATTAGAGTCTTGTGAATGTGCAATACCTCTGTTAGTTTCATTGTCACCATTGAGGTCCTGTAAAATCACATTTTTGTTAGCTTTATTTACATCACTGAGGTCGTGTTCATCTCTGTCAGCATGTGCAATCATATTTTTGTTATCCTTAATGCCATCTTTGAAGATATTTCTGGCAGCTTTATTTGATACATTCTGGTTCTTAACATCTAACTGTACTTGTTTCAGTTCTGTTCCTTCTTTCTCCAACTTCCTTTCTTGCTGTTTCACGCAGCCAACTGTTAACGTATTATTTTAAAACTAGCCTTAATTGTCTTATGGAAAGGCTTTAACAGGAACATGTTTTTTTTATAGCAAAAACAAGCTATGGACAACAAATTAAATATCCTTCATACCTAAATCTGAACTAAAATCATTTGATAGCCAACAGAAGATAAAGACTTGCACTGAAATAAGCCTTTGAGAGTCATTTTAATTTGCCAAATGCAACAACTAGGCGAATGTTTGGTTCAGTATAAATGGTTAAAAAAAACGTTCCTTGATCTTGAATTTCTGCTCTAATCTGAGTACCAACTGCTTTATGTTGTGTCTCTGCTACATTTTCATGTTCACTGCAACTATCTGACACATCATCCACCCAATTCACAACCAGAGAATTAATCCAAGAGTTCTATAATTTTTTTCCAGCCTTTATTTCTTTGTTCCTATGAAGTTGCTTAACTTCAGTGATCGGACGAGAACTGGTGCTTTGTGAATACCTATTTCTGGTCAAATAGTTCAAAGTTCAAGTTTTTTTGTTAATTTACTTAGAAGGACGGACGAACGTAGAGTCCTAGATTGATTAGGCTTGGTTAGACGGTTGAAAAACTGAAAGAAACATTCTTCTAAACCTGCTGTAGACCAAGTTTTTTGCTGACTTTATTTGACGGACGGACGGATCTAAGAATGACATGAAGCGGATGTCCGTGGTGTCCAGGGTTTCGGATCCGGATCTGGATCCGGATCCGGATCCGCATATTTTCGAGCCCAAGGATCCGGATCCTTGGACTCAAAAAAATGCGGAAAAAATAGAAAAATCTACCTAAATTTATATAAAATCTCAGACATTCTCTTGATGAGAGCCAATCTTTAAGGTTTAGGGTCATACTTGAAAATTAAAAGTATTTTTGACTTCGAATTAAAGAATAAATATTTTTGAAAAGTTTGGTGATTTTATTTTTATTGTCAAGGATCCGGAACAGGATCCGGATCCGCACTGACCAAATTTTGAGGATCCGGATCCGCAAAAAATCAATGCGGATCCGAAACCCTGGTGGTGTCCTAGATTGATTAAGCCTAGTTAGATGATTCTAGAACTGTTAAAGCATATCTTCTTCTAGCTGAACTATAGCCAAAGTTGGAGTTAGTGTTAAAAATGGAACAGACAGACAAATCAAAAAATGGAACAGACAGACAAAGTAAAAAAGTGGGACGGACAAACATTTCGGATACCATCATTGTTGATGTCCGAATGGACATACCAATGACGAGAAAGGCATACTCTTTTTTTGAATTATGAAGATTTCAGGCTGAACAAAATTCCTCATTAATTTTGACGTTCTGCTGTATTCCTAAAAAACAATTTACTAGTTATTGGTATTAACAAAGCAATGCTAAAAGTTACTTACTATAAATTAAGCATTTAATTTAAGAAAAGCCAACCTTGCATATGCATAAACTTATGTCCAGGGGGGTTTGGCAAAGGGGTAATATCCTTGTCCCCCCCATTGAAGCTTTATTGAAGCTCTGATTTTTCAACTATCTTGGGTGCTTTCAAATTTTACCCGATTGTTAGGTAAATACAACCCCCTCCATATAAAATCTATTAAAATGTTTACTTGAGCAAGATGAGATGCTTGATATGCTTGTGTCCATGTCCTGGTCAACACTTTCACAACCAACTTCAGTAAACACTTTTCTTGTTATCTCATTTTCTTTTGCCACCAAGAAACTTAATAAAAAAATAATTTAATTTGTATTTTAACAATGTTATTTTTATTTACAATCACTTCTGCTATTTTATTTAATTATACCTTTGACTAATCTACTCTAATAAGGGGGGGGGGGGAGTTTTGACACATTTGCGTAAACAGTGAGTATAGGCTTTATCTTTGGACTGAGAGGATAGGTTATTAGGAATAAAATCATTCTTATATGATAAATTTTCCCAAGTTTTAAGATTTTTTGGATAGGCCTCCAAGTTCAGGAGCTGCAGGCCTCCAGGTCCTCTCTGTACAGGTAAAAATTAAAAATTTTTTTTTTTTTTGAAGAGTTAGAAGTCAACCTATGAAACAAAATATGCATATTTTTAAAATGTTATTCACATATTAGAAGAAAAAAATGCATATTTTGTTTCATACGTTGACTTCTAACTCTTCAAAAAAAAAAAATTTATTTTTACCTGTACAGAGAGGACCTGGAGGCCCGCAGCTCTTGAACTTGGAGGCCTATCCAAAAAATATTTAAACTTGGGAAAATCCATCATATAAGAATGATTTTATCCCTAATAACCTATCCTTTCAGACCAAAGATAAAGCCTATACTCACTGTCTCAACCATGACACTTTGGTTGAGCTTGACTTCCGAATTAGCGGGAAGTTCACGAGATCAGTTGGCGAACATACAAACCCCCAATACCAGGAACCATCAAGTTTCAACAGCAGGTTTGAATATAGATTTATTGATGAAATTATTTCAAAGTCCTGAAATTACAAAATCAATTAGTTCATAATTCCAGTTATTTATAACCACGTAATCTTATTTGCTTTTTTTTTAAAAATCATTTTTCTCTACGGTTAAGAATCTTTGGAAACTTTGGCTTTAAAGGAAAATTATTTGGTTTAATAAATCATTGTTAAATGCAAAATAAAGGCACATAAAAATTACTAAAACATATATTAATCATAATTAAGTTTCATGCTTAGCTGGCTAAAGCCTTTTTAAAACTACATATAATCGTCCTATACACCATTCTTCCTAATAAAATTAATAAATTCTACCTGAAGTTCTTATGGTTTCAAATCCCTGATATACTAGGGTCGTTCACACACTATGAGACCAATGATAGGCCCAATTTTGTTCTCCGAAATCTTCACACACTCATATCTCATTCAAAAGTAACGAACGTGCGCATCAAAATATACAAACAATCTATGCCGCGCCACATTATGAAGGGAAAGCCAAAACAGACGACATTTGCGCTTAGTTTTAGGATAATGATAAGGAATTAATTTCGAACTTGATAAACACAAAGCTTCCTCGAAAAGAGGTTAAGACACACCCCCCGTTTGAAAGTCAAATTAACTTCCTTAACGAGATTCAAGGTTTTTTTGCGCTGAGCACTAGCAACATTTCTCACTAAACTCAACTCACCATAATCACATGAGAATGGCCACATCCCGAAAACGTGACAATTTTGCTCCTAACTAAATGAAACCCCGTGAAATGCATACACAATATTATACTCCTCACTAGGACTCATAATACCTCACATTTTAGGATAGAAGGATGGGGATTGGTTTGTACCATACAACATTCCATGCACATGACAATCACAAGATCACATACACAAATCCTAAAATAGATAATCCTATTAATCATGATGTTGTAAATATAACAACTATACTAAATAATAATCATTTCATAATCAATAGGTAATAATCATTATTAATAAATCAATAAGTACCTACGAAATCAGGTTGAAATGTAAACAAATAATGGTAAAAATAAAACGAAATAAATCTTAGACAAGAAAATTAAGATTTATAGGTACTTATAACTAAATTGTTAAGCATCAAAAAGAGTAGTAAGAAAAAATATTTCAAAATCCTTGGGCAGAAAGTTTTTCAAACCTAATGAATAAGAACTGTAATATCTTAATCAACAATAAAACTTTTTAATACTTAAAGAATAGCAAAATAATAATATCTTCGTTAGAATTTTTCATCGGAATTATTTTTTAAAAAATACCAATTTTTCTTTGTAAAAAATATGAGACTTTTAATATGAATTTTCAATCATTCCTTGCTCTGAATAAAAAATGTTTTACTTGATTGAAATTCATATATAATTTTAAAAAAATCTGCTAAAAAATACTTGATTTTTTACTTAGAATAAATATCGAATCACGCAACCTCGACACATTTATTCCTTTTTGTTAAACTTTTCAGGTAAGTTTTATAATGAATTGTACTTTTGAAAAGAAATTAAACTCAATAAAATTAAATTTGAGCATATGAAATAGAATAAAATTTAATCGCATTTCATTTGATTCTTATTTTAGGCATAAAAATAGGCATATGAAAAATGTGGCTTTTTATACTAAAAAAAAATCTTAATTTCCATAAAATAAGAATCAATTATTAATCATAATTTTTAACAACTGCCTGACTGATACAGCATGTTCTTCCAGGGGAGATTTATCTGTCAGTCTGAACAAGACTCTTGCAGTCTTTCTCCCATCCTCAATTCTCGTCACTCGGCCCATCCTCAAACATCTCATCAGTGGATTGGTACTCGTAACCAGAACTATATCTCCGTCAGCTAGTGGCTCCGCCATCTCATCCTTCCACTTGGACATCCGTAATATCTTCGGTAGGATCTCCTGGCGGTAGGCAGTCCAAAACTGGGCAGATAAATCTTCTAACAACTTCAACCTGGAGGAAATTTGGTCCTCCGGTTTCATCGCCACATTGCACAACGGCTGGCGGTCAACATTTCCCGGCAGCTGGCCAAGGGTAATCAGCCGCCAATTCTCCACGTCGTTCGCAGCTTCTATCGTCAATGGTCTGCTATTCATCAGCTTGCTAACCTCCGCCAACAGCACCAGGAGCTCGTTGAAATTAACAGAACTATTCACCAACTTCTTGGACAGCAATCTCTTGGTTAATCCCACCATTTTCTCAGCTTGCCCAATAAAATGGTGGGCTCGGGCCGGGATCTGAGACCAAGAAAACTCTACCTGGCTGCCCAACTTCTGCTCTAAAACCTTGCGAGCACCGGATAATTGTGTGCCCATGTCGCTTACTATGACCTTCGGCAGACAATGAACAGCTTCAAACTTGCGCAGGGACAACAGGATACTGCTGGTATCATACTTTTCCAAGGCATCTAACCATAACGCCCCTGAGAACCTGCAGACCACCACGAACACCCACACCTTCTTCGTTGCTGTCTGACTCCTCGTTTTGGCGGCAGCTCTCCTCGTAACCAGCGGACCCATCAGGTCGACTTGCACAGCTTCAAAAGGCCTGCTCGGGACCAACTTGTAAGGTAACACATCCTTCATGGTAGTACGACATTCCTTAGCCCTCTCAACACTGCAGGGCCAACACTTCTTCACTTCCATGATGGACAACCTCCTTGCCTTCACAATCCAGCACCAACGGCGGCTCTCAGCTAAGGTTCCACGGACTCCAGAGTGAAGCTCAACATGCGCTTCTCTCATAAAAACAGCAGCTAACCAATTACCAGGCTCCAAAATTATTAAACCTGGCATGTCTTCAAATATCATTTTACGGCCACCAGTAATGGCGTCAATGACGGGCTCTCCACGACCAACCATTTTAAGTATTCTCATCTCCCTGGTCACATAAATTCCTCCGGGACCAACGACAGGCCAGGTCAATGATACTTCATGCACTAATGGATTTAATGACGCATAATTGCCTTTAGCGTCATTTATCCACTCATCCTCTTGGCTTCGTGACACAATGAAAAGTTCCGCCGCCGCCATAAAATTGTACAAAGACGGCTTGTACACAGAATCTGCGGCTGCTACATGACTACCAGCGGCTGTAGTCTTACCTTCTTGTCTGCTCTTTAGCTTCTTCAACCAGGTGTTCGCAACTTGCAGGACAGCTGCCATAATACGTTTGGCCTGTCCAAATGATCTCCTGTGCTTAAACCTAAAGACATCTTCAGCGGCTTCTCCGGCAACTTTCATTGAACATAACTTAACCATTTTGGTATTCAACTCCTCTGGGGGTAAAACCTGCTTGACTTCTTCGGCAGTTTTCACCGGCCACGCACTTTCATCCTGGCGCAACCATTCTGGGCCCAATCTGTACCTGGAGCCTGGTCCCAAATCTGATACCTTGCAGGTGCTTCTGGTGCCCAAATCTGCAACATTGTGCGTCCCCGGGACCCACCTCCAGTCATCCTTGTTGGTTGCAGATTGAATTTCTCCAATACGATGAGAATTAAATGTGTTCAACATAGCACTGTTGGAAACTATTTGTGATAAAACACACGATGAATCAGTAAAGTACATCACTCTGATAATATCAAAGGGCAGGGCATCTCTGATGGACTTTGCCAACCTTGTGGACATCTGGCACCCCATCAATTCAAGGCGTGGAATTGATTCACACTTGACCGGCGCAACTCTTGACTTGGTGGCTAGCAGAAACGTTTCAAATCCTTGTCTAGTTGGCCACCTCAAATATCCCACACATGCATAAGCCTCTGATGACCCATCCGAAAACATCATCAAGGATGGAAGGCCAGTTGGTTCCTCCGGGACCACACAACGGTCAAACTCCAATTTAGCGACCTCAGCTCTGTCCTCCAGCGACTTAACAAGTTCATCCCGTAGACTTTTTGGAATGAAATCTTGCCAGCCCAAATTCAGCAAACATGTTTTCCGCAGGACAAGTTTAATTCTCAACAGAATAGGGCTGCAAAGCCCGATCGGGTCGAAGGTTTGGGCGGCGAACCTGTGGACCATCTTCTTTGTCAGATTCTCGTCCAAGGCGTCCTGGAGGTTGTACAAATCAGCATCCTCTTTCACCTTCTTTCCCTTGACTTTACCATCTTGGTTGACTCTTGTGGCGATGGACAACACATCGGTGGCTGGCTGCCATATCAGCCCGAGAACCTTGGTAGGCTGGCAATCATCTCCAGAATAAATGACTTGTTTGAAGGAAAAACTACCTTTGCCGATAATTCTGTCGGCCTCTTTCATCATCTCCTTGGCTTCTGGCTTCGATCCTGCTCCCGAAATAATGTCATCTATGAAGCTGTGCTTCTCAAGCTTGACTGCAACTGGAATCTGAGGTAACTTGAATTCCTCATCAGGGTAGGTAGGTATTTGTGGCTCCTTCCATAATTCAGGTTTAGCAACAATTTCACTACCGTTTATCTGCCCCTCTCCATACATCTCCTTGACCTCTGCTTCACTCTTTCCGCCGAACAGGCGGGACGTCAACTTCAGGGCTGTAACTGCCAAGTTTCCCGCAGCCAACTCGCCGAAATTCACAACTTTAGTCAGGTAAATCTCAAGAGGACCATCTGGCGTCGGGGAAAATAAAACTCTCTTCATCTGGCTGTCGAACTCTGTGGCCAGGATGGAGTTATAAAACTTGGAAATATCCGCGGTTATTCCAACCTTGTAACCGCGGAAAAGCATCAAATGATAAAAAATCTTCTGCATTGGCGGCGGGCCTCCCAGCATTATGTTATTAAAACTGGTACCTTTGAACGTCAGAGAACTATTTGCACACAATCGCATCGGTGTGGAACTTGAATCCTCCTTGAAAGCAACCACTATTGATGAGCAAGACTTAGGCCCTTCATACTGCAATTCTTCAGGCGTGGCTTTTTGAAATACGCCTCTTTTTATGGCGTCGTTGAATACCTCCACATACATTCCATAGGTACCTTCCTTGACCATCTTGGCACGATCCTTTTCAGCAATTTTGCGGGCTAAACTCTCATTGTAGGGTAAAGTGTGAGGATCTTCAATATAAGCATATTGACCTGTCCACTTGTTGGACTGCAAGTCTAGTGTTAAACCTGCCTCAATTATCCTCTGCCTCTCACGCTGGTCCCAGGTAGTGCCATCGGCCATAGCCTTGCACTCTTGACAGGCAGTACATCCTGGACAAAGTGCCTGCGGCTGTACGCCAAACGATTCAGACGTCAGAAAGTCTGGCAAGGTGCCTCCACTGATACTGACAGCCTTATAAGCCGACTTTTGATCTCCAGCTCCACCGTCAGCACTCGTACAGATAAAACCACTACCAAAAATGGTTCGCCACAACATAGACTGGCCCACTTTCTGGTAGGTTGAAGGAAACACGTCAGGATGTGTATTTCCAATGATGATATCTAAGCCTCCACTAATATATGTAAACCTTTCTGGCGGCATTTTAAATATCTCGGCGGCAGTTTCGGGGTGGACCGAGCGCATCTCGTTGGCCCCGCCGAGGGTAGGCATGATAGCTGCCTCAAACTCCCTCAAATTGCCGTCCCTATCCTTCAGATAAAACACAACATTGCGGCAGGAAGACTCACTGCCATCAGCTACAGAAATAGTTGTATATCTGCCGGTAGATTTCAGCTTCAACTTGTTGGATAACTTCTCAGACACAAGTGGCAAATTTGCCCCAGAGTCAAACATTACCGTGGCGTGGCAGGTGCAACCGCCAGGTGCTACAACAGGAACTAACTGAAGTAAGAAGGTACAGGGGCTGGGTGCAGAACTTGACTTGTAAACTGTATTCACACCAGCACTAGCCTCATGGAGTAACCTGGAATGGTATCTGTCGCAATTATTGGTACCACAAACACCAAGCTTATCCGATTTATTACATTTGTCAGCAGTATGGCCGTCACATAGGCAGAGTTCACATAACTTCTTCTGCTGGACAACTTTCTTTCGGTCAACCACATCCATCTTCTTAAACGTGAGGCAACGGAAAATCGGGTGTTTCTCCTTGCAGCTCTCCACAGGACATGCACTGTTCCACTTGGAAGCCTTGTCCTTTCCAGCCTTTCCATTCTTATTGTCGTTGCGGCCAGATACTTGCGCGGCGGCAGCTCTGTCACGATTTCTCTTGCCGGCGCCATTGTCATAGGACATATCACCGGCCAACATGGCACCCCTGGTCCTCTCCAGCAGTTCTACAATCTTCTGGATGTTTGGTTGGTTCATGCTACCTAGCTCCATCATAATTTTGTCTCTCAAGTTTTCAGGGCACTTGTCTTTAAAAATATGAATAAGAGTTAGGTGATTGTAATCCTTAGCTGCAGAACCAACGATGGCTTCCACCTCCTGCATCATGCTCTTGAAGGTAGCAATTGCGCTAACCACGTCCACAGGTTTATCCACAGGTTTCATCTTGTTCAACTTAGTTAAAATCCTCATGAACCGGCGAGTGTTTGATAAAAACATCTGATCAAGAAACGCCCATTGTTCATTATGATCTCTAATCGCTGACACTTGCTTGCGTAGTTCCGGGTTGGTTATCACCTTCTCCATACACAACATCAGACTTAACCTCTGGTCAGCAAATCCATAACCAGAGCATAGATCTTTAAAGACCTGTTTAAAATTTGGGTAATCCGTGTCAGTACCGTCGAACGACGGCAACAAACTGTTGTCCCAGCGCCCATACTGCGGGTTGGAACTCCGAATATCCACGGCAGACATACTTCTGGAGAGCATGGCAGGTGTCCCACTCTCATCCAGGTTAGATGAACGACGTTCCATCTCTCTAAGCCTTCGGTACATATCACGTACTTCTTGGCGCAACTCCACGGAAATTTTAAGCACTCCCATGTCCATCTTCACCTTCTCAATGACGTCGAGGTTCCTGGCGACAGTGCTTGACCTCGCGTCGTCTGAATCATTGTCAAGCCAGTACAGAATTTTTGTACACTGCTCCAACGACGCATAAACTTTATCTGCAACAGTTTTCTGCTCACTAGCTTCATCCAAATCACGCTTGAACTCGCGCAGCTCACTCGTCTCCACGGCAGGTTTTAGACTTTTTATTAGGTCAGATTGGTCCTTGACCTCACTAAAAATGTCACGAATTGATTTTACAGTCACATTTTCACATGAACTAAAACTTTGGCAGGCTTTTAGATTGTCATAAAACACTTTTAACTGTTCGTCAAACACTTCTAGCCTTTCACTGCCAATAGCGATAGCTCGCTCAATTTTCTGCTTTTTGGTTAGTGGCATATTGATTCACTAGGTACTTATTTCACAGAAAAATTGTCACAGTTTATTGCATCAATAATTCACTGGATGCTATTGATCTCTTGATGAATGCTAACGCCTATTCATCAGACACTTTGAAATTGTCTCAACCATGACACTTTGGTTGAGCTTGACTTCCGAATTAGCGGGAAGTTCACGAGATCAGTTGGCGAACATACAAACCCCCAATACCAGGAACCATCAAGTTTCAACAGCAGGTTTGAATATAGATTTATTGATGAAATTATTTCAAAGTCCTGAAATTACAAAATCAATTAGTTCATAATTCCAGTTATTTATAACCACGTAATCTTATTTGCTTTTTTTTTAAAAATCATTTTTCTCTACGGTTAAGAATCTTTGGAAACTTTGGCTTTAAAGGAAAATTATTTGGTTTAATAAATCATTGTTAAATGCAAAATAAAGGCACATAAAAATTACTAAAACATATATTAATCATAATTAAGTTTCATGCTTAGCTGGCTAAAGCCTTTTTAAAACTACATATAATCGTCCTATACACCATTCTTCCTAATAAAATTAATAAATCCTACCTGAAGTTCTTATGGTTTCAAATCCCTGATATACTAGGGTCGTTCACACACTATGAGACCAATGATAGGCCCAATTTTGTTCTCCGAAATCTTCACACACTCATATCTCATTCAAAAGTAACGAACGTGCGCATCAAAATATACAAACAATCTATGCCGCGCCACATTATGAAGGGAAAGCCAAAACAGACGACATTTGCGCTTAGTTTTAGGATAATGATAAGGAATTAATTTCGAACTTGATAAACACAAAGCTTCCTCGAAAAGAGGTTAAGACACTCACTGTTTACGCAAATGTGTCAAAACTTCCCCCCCCCCCTTACTCTGTTCGTTTGTTCAATATTTTTGTTATTGCTTCCCTACTATCTAATTATACCATCATTGTCTACCAACAAAAAAAGGAAAGAGGGAGAAGTTTTGACACATAACAGTGAGCATAGGTTTCATCTTTTATTTTATTTTTTTCTTCAAACATGTAAATATTATCAAAAAATGCCTATTTATTTTGTAAGTTTTTAACTTAAAATAAGAAATTCATATTTTTACCTCTCCAAAGTCTACCAAGAGGCCTGCAGGACCAGAACAAGTTGTTTAACAAGTTGTCCTCTAACTTTTCAAATAAGAAATATTGATTTGTTACCTGTCCAAAGTCTACCTGGAGACCTGCAGCACCTAAACCTGGAAACCTATCTAAAAAATCTTTATTTTTAAGAAAGATCGTAATAAAATACTTTTTTAATTAAAAACCTATGCTCTCAATCCAACGATAAATCCTATGCCCATTGTTTACGCAAACGTGTCAAAACTCCCCCCCCCCCTTCAATTTTTACCTGTGCATGTTACTTTCTGTGGTAAATTTTGACTTCAGATACCCCAGAAGTTCCTATGAATTAGAATTAAGTATTAGAGGCATGAAATGTATGTGTTTTATCAGTGAGGCGCAATAACAAATATGCAGAAAAAAATTTTAAGGAAGCCCGCAGGAAATGCACCGCTCTAACTGCTGAAAGACTGCCACCAGTAGACGCAATATCCCAAATTTGAAGCCCTCAGCTTCAATAACAAAAGTTAAAAATCTGGAAACTTCAAATTCGGGGTATTGGGTCTACTTGTGACTGTCTTTCATCAGTTAGAGCCATGGTTTTCCAGCAGGCTTCCTTTATATATGTTTTAAGTCATATCTCTCTGGCAATATCTAGCAGTATCCATTAATAGCTTTTATAAAAAAAAACTAAGTCTTATATGGCATATGGCTGCTAAATTCACAAAGAAAGTCAGTTATAACTAACATTTTAGTTTATTTTTTTTTTATGACTGAGAATTTAAAGTTTCGTGATTTTTATAATACATATGAACTGCTAGAACGTACCTTCTCTATAAATAGTCTTGAGCTAACAAGAGTGTTAGCATTCTCATGATATTCTGTCGACCAATTTGCAGTTTTAGACTTTACCAACGCCTAAAATGAATTAGCAATATAATCTAGACTCTTAGAAAAAATGTATGGTTGGTAAACCTTTATCATTAGCAAAATTTAAAAGATTATATTTTGACTTAAAAATTGAATCATGTTCTTTAAAATATCTAGGTTCTCAGGGATCTTAAGAGATAAGATGATAAGGTGATATAGGTATATCCCCAATGATGATAAACAAAATAACCCTTTCTAAAGATTAAAATAATTGGTTGAAAAGTTTGGATACTAAGTTTTGAACCAACCAATCAAAAGTCAAAATTTTGGAGCCAACAAATGAGATAACGTGGTTAAATTAATTTATGATAAGATTAGCCACTATTGCAAGAAAATTGCAATAAGATATAGACAATTCTTACCTTATTTAGACATTTGCCGTCGTCAATGGAATGTAAATACAGAACAACAGGTTCAGAATTTTGATCCATGAATTGTTTCATCTAACAATCATAAAAAGAACATAATTATCTTTAAATATTTATATACAACAACTACAAACATGTATGTGACCTTTTCTGTATGTTACTTTGAAGCAGGTAGATGTTAGCTTACAAAAAAATGTAAAGTTGGAATTTCTTCAGGGGTGTATATTCTGCACAAGATTCATTTTTCCCCCTGCTGCAATTTTTTTAATTTTTTTCTCCCTCTTAGTTCTTTCCAGCCAGGAAGGGAAAAAAATGGAAATATATTTTCAGAACTCTTTATTTTATTCATCAAGGAGGGGAGAAAAATGGCAAAAAAAATTCAGTTCTCTTAATTTCTCCATTTCTTTTAATTATTTTTGTCCATTTAATAACGATAGATCAGAAGATGCAAAACTAAAAAGGTTTAAAGCCTAGTAACTTGGTATGTAAAGTGGATGTTAAAATAACTTGCATGACAATTGACAACATCTATAAGAGCGTTGTACATGTACATAAATATGATACCATCTAATAAAATATGAAGAAAAGCCGATGAAAAGTACAAACAAAGTAAATTATGAAATAGATGCTTATTAATTCTAGAAATAATAACTCTCATAGTAATACAAAAAGACACATAGGAAACAAGTCCTTTCTTAAAAAATCCACCATTTTTTTCAATTGACGTTCATAATTTGTGTGAGGAGGGGAGAGAGTTTACCTTGATAGTGGCATTGTAACCAAGTTTATTCTCACTTATCTTAAGAACAACTTGATTGAAACCCTTATTGTCACCCTCCGCATCACTCTCATCTAAAAATTAAAATAAGAACAATTACATGCCATTAGAGAACCTTCCAAATAATTTCAATGGGATCTTTTATGACTAGGGTTTGTTTTAATAAGGGAAAGTTCCTGTTTCCATTCTTATTTAACATTCAAAGTATTTTAATTTAATTATAATATGTGAATTATAATTTTAGAAAATCAATAAAAACATTACTATATTTAGGTTTGTACTTACATCAACGTAAAAGATTAGAGGGGGCAGGGGCTAAATATCTGTATGTTTATTGTTCACGGGGTAGGGACATTGTGTCAACTTTCAATTATGGCTTTGAATATCAGCCAATAGCGTCGGAAATATAAACACAACCATGTCGCTACAAAAGAGCAGAAAGCAATTTGCTAGCAGACGAAAAAGATCCCCACCTCACGTAGTTGTCTGGGTTATAGGTCTATACTTATACATTTAATGTACTTACCAAGACCCCAAAGTCTGCCCTGGAAACCTTGCATGGGCAAATCACCAAACTTATTGTAAAGTCTTCTAATGTCTTCAATCTTAAAAATAAAATAATTTATACAAATGTTATGTATTGCATATATCTTTAAGTAATAAGTGTCATCCTTATTTTTTTAAAATATTTGAATGAACATAGAATACGTGGATATATTGACAGGGGAAAACTTGTCGTCAATTTAGGTTGTACTATAGTATATATCTCATTTATTGGTCAGTTCGTTCATCCAGTAGGCGGGGAGCGGATGGGGTAACGGTAGTGGATGTGGGGTATTATTTTTTTAGCCAGCTGTGAGTATCACTTTATTAGATTATATGAAAATCTGGTACAACATCCAAGTAATCATAAATCGATTTATATTTGATCATATCGCTCAAGTTCTCTTTAATTTATAGTTTGTTAGACTTAATCAAAGCTTTTGATAAATATTGAATTTCGCGCATTTTTAGTGAGACTTAGCTTGGTTGCTCTAGATGAAATAAAATGTGTTTTGGGCTGCATTTCAATTTTCATTCCGCGGCTGATAGGTCTATAAAACTATTGCAGCCGTCTTATATAAACTGGCATCCAGCGACTGCGGCTGAGGATTTTTCAAAATTGATGTGTTTGAATGAAATAAAATGCATAACCTTGATATCACTGGTAGTTCCATAATCACAGAAAAACACTGTTGCCGAATTATTTACTCTGTTGATACTTCTTACAATTCCTCTATTGTAGCCTAAATGACATAGTAGCTTAGAAGTTAAATGCCATAATAATAACTTTTAAATTATAGAAATTCTTGTATTGTATACAACATTGTAAACATTTATAGAAAATTAAACCATTTAGTACAATGTACACATTATGTTCCAACTCCAAGTAATTAAAGAAAGTGGAATAATGAATGAAATTAGCATAATTTTCAGTAAGTAACAATCCCTCAAATTTTGTGCGGAAAATTCTGCCTTTCTGTTGGTGAACATAAACAAGAAAGAGTTTGCTCATTTATTCATTAAACTAGTATAATTCCCACCCATTCTGTTAAAATAAATAATTGGATTTAAAAACAAATGGATTGATGTTAATATAAAAGTATCACCTAGTTTCATATAATTTGCTGCAACTGGTATTCCGGGAATCAACTAGAGATAAAACATAATTTTATATTAAATAATGATTTCCACCTATCTATAGAACGATTGGTTTATGCTTTTAAGGAAAGCGACAGGCTGGTTGTAAATAAAATGATCATGCCATGCTATAAAATATAACTCTTTTATACATATTTAATATTTAACGCTTCATTGAAGGGCAGCTTAAGTTACACAAAAGAATATTAAAATTACGAGAGGGTGCCAATAGAACTTTGCTCAGGGAGACTGTATAAGAGCTAGGTGCATCTAAAGCGAATATTATTAGTCAGATGCCTTAGCGAGAGGGTAGTCAAGACTAGAAGTCGATATCTAAATCCTAGGTACCGTGGTGTCAAACCAAAGAATATTTGATAGGAGATGGTGTTACTAAACCAACTATTGCCAAACTAAGTTGTATAAGTGAATGAAACTTATGTTTAACCTGATCTATGATAATTTTACTCTTTATCTCCATAGGATCATTGTACTTCTCATTCATACTGTTATTTAATCTCTCCAGAGCCTTAATTTAAATTTTATTATTAGACTAGGGGCCTTACCCCTAGAGTCTACCTTTATTGTGTGTATAGATATAGAAATGTGGAAAAATAGTCGTCAATTTTGGTTGCTATCGTGGAGCTCATTTATTGTTCTGTTCGTTTATCCAGTAGAAGTGGAGGGGTTGGGATAAAGGGGATGTATGAGGGGTATTGTTATTTTAACCCGCTGTAAGTTTTACTTTATTATACAGTATACGTTACGTGTTTGTTGCGGTCAGTTAGATCAAAAGAACATTTTCCGACATTCAGCAGACTATAAAAGAAGAAATTCAAAATGAAAAAATTCAGACCCTTATTTTTTAAAGACAAAGTAAACTTTACTTAAGCCGAAAAATCACATAGTAAAATTTATTAAGCATAGGGGTTGTGTCAAGTTTTATCTTAAGCATAAAATTCTGCTTCCATAGACACCTTATCCGAATTCCTAGCTCTCATACAAGTCATTTGAGCCCAAAAAGTATGTATCAAGACCTCAAAATCTATGATTTTTCGGCTTAACCAAAATTCACTTAAAATGCATAAGGGTCTGAATTTTTTCATTTTGAAAATTTTTTTTCGTAGCCTGCTGAATGGCGGAAAATGTTCTTTGATCTAACTGACCGCATTAAATACAAATATACATGTACATAAAGATCACATGGGGGTTACAACTTCATCACAAGGGGGAGGGGGAGGCTAGACAATTTTGAAGACCGGTCATTTTTCGTAACTTATACTGTAGAACATGAAAATCTGGTGTAACATTCAAGTAAAAATATATCCATCATAGTGTGGGGTTGATCCCTTTTTTTTTGAGGGGGGGGGGATGGGTTCAGGCAACTTGACATCCACCCGCCAAACAAACTAAAACGTGTCCTTGACCAATGCTGAACTTTCCTGAAAATTATGTTATTTCATAAAACTATGTTTTTATTTACGGGCATAAAAATAAGAGTAATTGTAAGTTAAGAGTAATTGTAAGATATGAAAAATAGAAAAACTAACTTATTTTTACCTCATGATAAGCAGTGCCTTTCTTGTAAAACCAAAATCTTGTTTTAGTCGTAACTTCAGTTATGAAAATCTGCATCTTCTAAACATATTTTATGTAATGAAAAATATAATCTAAGGACAATCATAATGAAGTATAAAAATAGTAAACTCACCTTCTTGTAATTGGAGATTTCTGGTGGCTTTAACTTTGAGCAAAAGTCCATTTTGTTGATTCTAAAAAAATGTAAACATAATACTAAATATTTAGATTAATTACAAATAAATAATATGTGTAAACAAGGACGATTAAGTCTATGAATAACGCAGCATCGAAGTTAACAATAACTTAAATGATATTTTATAAAAAGCGAAAATTAGATAATTAAGAAAATATAAACAGACTTAATTAAACTAGGTATATAAAAATCACGAAACTTGCAAAGAAGTACAAAAACATACAACCGCAATTATAGGCCAAAAAATTTTGAGTGATACCCAAAAGAAGATACAAGAATAAAACATAAGGAAAAATTATGTAACGTAATAATATAATTTACAAAAAGAATAAAAAATTCCTTTTTTTCTCATCTTTAAAAAGTTAAATAATAAAATATTAGAAAATAATAAAAGTAGAAAGTTTATCTTGTGAAAAACAATTTTAATATTGGTTGTGTGATATTGAGTTTTGATAGGACGGGGACACAAACACTTGACTACTAGGAGGGGGTACATGGAAGCAAGGTGGATTCTCAAACATGTAAGGCCTTGTAGAAGGACAGCTGCAAACATGGGATATTGTAACATGTATGTTTCTTATATCTTCTTGTTTGGTTCCTAAAATAATAAAACTAAAAAAAATTAACAATGATGCCTAGTCAATTTCCCCCTTTTAAGTTTAAGGACTAGTAACATAAAAAGTTAGTGTTAGAAAGATCTTCATTGGCTTGGTAAATTGTAATGAAAAAAATATATTTTAAGAGGAGCCAAAATAGATAATGTTAATCGAAAATTATTCTGATAAAAGGATGTTGGACAAATATTCTAATGTATAATAATGAAATCTAATTTTTGATAATCTGACCTGAGATAGGAATAGGGACGTATAAATATGCTGGAGGATTTTCATTCGTATTATTTGCTGCTGCTATATTTGTTGCAACTTCTCTTGGTGGGTCTGTTGAAGTATTTGCCTTTTGTGCTCGAAGTGCCTTGAACCTTTCAAGAATTTCACTTCTTTTAGAATTTGAATTTGATCTTGATTTATATTTTTCCAAAATTCTATGTTTAGATGAAGTTTGTTTGGTTTTTGCCTCTTGGTTAAAATCATCATTATCGACAACATTTTCTGACTCTTTCAATTTTATTAAAGCATTATCCTTTAAAACTTTTAAACTATCAAAATCATTATTCTTTGAAGCTTTTAAATTATCAAAATCATGACAATTTGTAGGTATTAAATTATCAAAATCATTATTTTCCATAGCTGTTAAATCTTCAAAAGTATCATCTTTTGCAACTCTCAAATTCTTAAAATCCCCATCCATTGCATCTATTAAATTATCAAAATCAACATTCTGTGCAAATGTCATTTTCTCAAACTCATCATTCGTTGCAGCTATCATATTACTAAAGTCATCATTCTTTACAGCTGACATATTCTCAGAATCATCATCATTTGCAGCTATCATATTCTCACAATCATCATTCTTTGCAGTCATTGAATTATCAAAATCATCATCCTTTGCAGATGTGGAATTTTCAAACGTATCATTATTATCCGAATCAATATTTTTAGTATATGTTGATTTTGAATTACCAAGAGCACCATTTTTCATTCTTTCAGTGTCTTTCTGAATATTTTGATCTTTGTGAACCCCAGTATCATGAATAATCTTTACATCGTTGACATTATTTCGTGATTTATAATGAGATTTCTCTTTTGAGCTTCTAGGACTAGCAATATATTGTGGAGTTATGATGTCCAACTCATTATCAGAAATAATGTTAGCGGCATCGTCATTGTCATCCTTGAAAAGGTTTTTCATTATTTTATCCACATCATCCTGAAAGATCTTTTCAATTTGAATATTGCCTTTAATTTTATTCTTTCTTTCGGGAGTAGAACTTCTAAAATTGCTATACTTTGTTGTTCTATCATTTTGATTATTATTTTTGTTTGAAACAGACTCTTCCCCACAATTCCTATTACTATAAATCTTTTCTTGCATGTCAGCTTCAGTATCATCATGAATCTTAAGGGATGGGACAATTGATGATTATTTATTTATGTATCTCCTCCCCTTAATTTAATAATTTTCAAGTTTAGACACAAAAATCTTGTCAAAAAATTTTCAAACCTACCCCTAAAACCTCCAATCATTTAAGTTACCTTAATTAATAAACTTCAATGTCCCCTACCTCCTGAGTAGTGTGATGTATATCTTGTTGCGAGTTTGTTTTGCCAACCTCATTATCATCAACGTTCTTGATATCAATGTCATGAATTGTAAAACTTAAGATTGCAGGATCATTATCGATATCACTTATGGAGTCAAAATCAACACCACCAATGTCAAAAGACGCCGATGTAGACTCCTCACTAAAATTGAGATGCATGTATTTGGACTTGTATTTGAAGCTAGGTTTGTCTTTTCTAAAATCTTCTTTGAGGCTATCTGGAGAACCAATGATAAATAAATAAAATTTTAGATGTTTTTGATAACAAGACTAACAACTAGGTATAAAGATATATGAAAGATATTAATTTAGATATAATTTAAGATAATGCTTTGAATTATTACTTCAACAAAATCATATGTAAATAAAATAATAACAACAGGAAATTCTTTTCCAGTTTGGCTTCAAAACCGAAAAATATCCTTTGATTAGAACCAGTTCTCAGCCAATCTGATAAATCATGTATATCATCGTATTACAGACCATTTTCCACGAAAATTAAAATATAAAAAAAGTGGCTTTTATCTTCTAATTTTTCATTTGATATACGCGAAAAGCTGTCTATAATACGATGCGTTAATAACTATTCCAGTTGTTCAGATTAGAAGAATATCAAACTAATATCAAACTTTTACACTGCAATCAAAAAATACCATTAAAAAGACATAGTTTGGATGCATAAGCAGCAGTAGGCTCATTAAAGATTTCACCACTTACTAGAACTAACTTTCTAAAAGTATCAAAATATTGTATTTACCAGTTCCTGATTCTTCAGCTTGATAGTTGCAGTTTGATCTAAATTCATTAAAGCTTTGATTCTCATTGTTCTCTGTTTGAACTATAATCTCATTTACAACTCCTGGATCATCATTTATACTTTCATCCTCTTTGCAATCAACTAATTCTTGTTCCAAAATTTTATGTTTCTTTGTCTCGGTTTGTTTCTTATCACTTTCTGCTTTAGTTTTCTGTAATATGTCCATTATACCTTCTTCACTGTGTTCTAGGTACCTTAAATTTAGTTTATTTTTTTTAGGGTAGATCACTGGATGGGGGAGGGTTGATGTGGTAGAGATCTCGTAATAAATAGACATAGGGCACTATAAATAACACCAAAAGGCAGCAATAATTTTTGCTTTCTATTTGAAAGTTAATTCTAAATAAACACGGCCGACAACAGCCATAAAAGCGAAGCTTTAAAGTTAGACAGTAAACGAATATTAACTTTGCTGAAATACTGATTAATAAGATAAATCCAGTGGTTATTAAAAGGTTTCGAAGCCATGCTGAAAAATTATTATCTATTACCTTAGTATGTTTGGATACGATAAACAAAGACTCTGCAACTCTCTGATAAAGTCCTAATGTTAAAATAATCAAAGTTTTTATTAAAATCCATGTTGATTAATTTTAAGTTAGGTGTCTTTCTAGTTTTATGTATATGAAATTTATAAATCTAAAATAATCCACGAAACCTAGAATCTTAAATCTAGAAAATATATTCGTTTTTTTTGTTAGCTAAATAAAAGGGCATACATTGAGAGAAAGATAGCAAAAGATTACAAAAGGACAGACAGACAATTTTCACAAATAATAAAGCTTTGCTAATAAAAGTTTTAAAAAAATACTTTTTTAAAGTAGAGAAATTCCAGCAGTGTAAATTCAGTTTTCTCGTTCATCTCCTTTGTTTTCTTGCAAATCTTTTCTCTTACCAAAAACTAAAATAGAAAATCAATCATGAAATCAATCAGATATTTTATTATTTCAATAAAATAAAACTCATAAAATATGCCAGACTTTTTTTAACACATAATGGTAATTCGCTGTACTTTTAGATCCAAGGTATTTTACATACTCTTTCTAATAATGTTGCACACCTAACCTGTCAACAGTAGATCAGTTAGTTATGATTTGGTATAAATGGAGGTTCATTTCTACGACCTCACCGAAAGGCTGATGTTCTACGTTTCGCTTATTAGGTATTTTATAGTTCAATAAAAGGTAGGGCTCGGCAGCCGCGCCACATTTAAAGCCGCTTGTGTGCAAAACAGTAAAATCAAAAACGATGGATTGTCTGTTTAGGAACAGGTTTAGATATCAAGCTGAATTATGACGATTTCAATGAAACTTACACACGACTGACGCGCGGCTGCCGAGCCCTGATAATAGATTACCAGATTCAAAGAATTTCCGGAATCAATGGATTCCAGGTACAGTGGTATGGCACAATTTTCATCCAGATCTTTAATCTGAAAAACAAAATAATGATCTTAAGAGATAAGACAATGGATATATTGATGTACATCCACAATTTTAATAAACTAAATTACCAGAACTATTGGTTGTAAAGTTTGAACACTACTAGTCTAGAACCAACCAATCGCAACTCAACAAAAGTACCCAAAGTTGTTTAAAACTTTGGGTAAATTAAAGTCCATGTCTATTCCTTCCCTGGATTTTATGACCATCGTTAAAACTTATTTACCTTAAGTTCAGCGCAGAAACCTTTTGTGTTCTTAGAAACAATATCCAATACTTGGTTATAGGCTTCGTCTTTTCTTCCAGTTTCGCCTATAAGAAATTATGGATAATAAATCAAATATGTGGCATTAATAGTTAATGAAGGGGGCAAGGACGTCCATGGGGGGGAAGGGGTAAAGTGGTGATTACCCCTCCCCCCCCCCCAAATAAAAAAGCTTAAATGACTTATCCCAAAACAGATTAAATGTATTACCATTCAGTTGGGACTTACAGGTTTTGCAATAAACAGATGGTTTTCTGGTGGGTGTTACTTAAGCTAATATCTGGGTGCTTGGAGTCTTGACTATTCCAGAATATTTTTAAAACTTTTTTTTTCAAATTTTTTAATTTAACTCAATAAAAAAGCAGGCATGTCCTGATTAATAAAACTAAAACAAAAACCTCAAATATAATAAACTTATATTAATAGTCAGATTAATAAATAAAAGCCATAGTAAGTAAAGTAAATTCGAGGAAAGAAATAAATAGAGTTTAATAGTATGTTGGTAAGAGAAATAAGTTACTTACTTAAACCAAAAAGTCTTGCTTTAAAAGCTTGCATCTTTAACTCAGCAAACGGTTTGTAGAGCAATCTTATATTTTCAACCTAAAAAATAATAATTGAAAATTTAGTTTGTCATAATAGTGTACTTAAAGCGTTATTAATTAAACTTTGGTCGATATTTTTCAAAGAATTTATTGTTGGAATGCAAAGCAAAAGTTGTTAATTCATTAATTCATGTTCTTTTGACTTAAAGAATACATTTGACGAAGAACAAAAGTAATGGGCCAAGAAAATAAATATATTATTACTTGGATCATACAGCAGATTTTTATGTTTTCTAATAAAAGAAACACGCAGCGGGCTAAAATAACGATTTCCCCTTTAAGCTCTTTAAGCTTTTACCCCATCCCTTCCCCTCCTACTGACGAACTGACTTTAATAAATAAGTTCCATGTTACTACCAAGCAAAATTGACGACAAATTTTCCCCGTTCATAATATCCATTTGAGCAAAGACTAATGTTTTTATTTAACAGCATTAATTTAACATTTTATTTTAATTACCGGTATTTCACATTTAGTACCATAATCACAGAAAAATACGAGTAAAGATCCATCTCGCCAATTAATATCCTGGATGATGCCACGGTTAAAACCTTTACACAAAAAAATAAATTAGCTTTATGAGAAACAAAACTGGTTAAAGTTGTAGGCTATCTTATCTTGTAGGCTCTTATCCCCCCTTACCTTTAAAAAAATCAAAATTAGGGGTAGTTGGTAGTTCTCGTTTGTTTATTTGTTTTTGTATATTTGGTACTAGGCACTAGCGCCGCAGGTATAGACCCCGACGGGTTAGAGCTTGGGAAAGGTTAGGGGAGCTTAGACAAAAAATACATATCCAACCTCTTATTTCAATTCATTTAAAAAGTGGGGAAGGGGGAGTAGTTATAGATGCTCAATAGACACTTAGTGTAAAAGTACATAATTTTTACATGCAAAGATCTTGTAATGTGTTTCCTTTTCTTGTTGTTTATATTAACTTTGAATTTTAGTATTCTAAAATATTTCTATTAAAATCATATAACTTTAAAAATACCATCGCCATATTTAGCCGCCACGGGTAAGCCAGGGTAAACCTAAAAATAATATTTATTCATTAAAGTTATTTTAGTGAACTTATATACCGTTTCAAGTTTTAACTTAATATATAAATCACTCCATTGCGATACAAAATTGCAGGGATCTAAGCGATAAGACAATGGCCGACAAATTGATGTACATCCGAAATGATGATAGACAAATCTACCCATTCTTTAGATAACCATTCGTGGTTTAAACATTTTGGCACTCGACTTAATGAACCAACCAATAAGATTTCAATAAAGTCCCCAAAGTTGTTAAGGCAACGAAAAAGAAAACGCTATTATAAAACTTTGGGGACTAGTATAATTAACAACCAAATGTCCCCTCCATTCCTGATAACATCGAGGTTCCAAATCAACTACAAATAAGAATTATTTCTCGGAAGTTATTTTATTTTGTCTAACCTTTGCTATGTTAACAATGCTGTCTGCAGCTGTTTTACTATTGTAGATTTCCTCCATTTTCTTATGCAATGATTCCAAAGCCTAGAAATATCATTTTAGATGATGAATGAAAGAAGAGAGGGGAAATGGTCTAATTAGGCGAGAAATGTTTTTTTCTGCAAGATACCAAAAGTTTGGTTCCAATAAATTTCAAAACGAAAATCAAATGCGGGGCGTTTCTGTGCCTGGCTAGTCGCTTTGAGGGAAACCACCTTATGTTTGTGATTATTAACTTCACCTGACTATATTCTTCTCCAATCCTTTGAAACCAAAATTGTGTTGATGTTTCAAGTTCTGTCACGTATATACACATTTTCTATAAAGAAATCTTTTTTTCAGTAAGGCTTCGCAACAGATTAATATCCGCTGGATTAGAACCGGTTCTCAGCCATACTGTAATGATGTATAGCATAGTATTACAGACACTTTTCCACGAATATTAAAATAATTATCAAAACAATACCCGCTTTGTTATCCCGGGCCATCGGTTAAAAGAATTGGTATTCAATTAAATTTTTCATTTTGATACCCGCAGAAAGCTGTCTATAATACGATGCGATAAATATATATATTTTCATAGTTTTATGCAATAGCTGCTCATATCTAAACGCGGTAGTTTGCTGCTAGATTCTTAATAGTTATAGTTATTTCTCGCATCGTATTATAAACGGCTTTCCGCGGATACAGAATGTACAATTATGAGATTAAAACTAGTTTTTTTAGCCTCGAGGTGCCGAAGGCACCGGCTAAAAATACTGGTTTTAATCTTATGATTGTACATTTTTATATTCGTAGAAAGCTGGATATAATACGATGCTAGACATAGTTTTTTCGTATGGATGAGAACCGGTTCCTATCCACCGGATTCGAATGAATACGAGAAAAATATTTAAAGAGCGACTCAGCTGCAAATTTGTTTAATGTAGCTACAGTTGCAGTTGAATATGAGGTATTTGACCGCGATCTTTTTGTGTAAACACAAAATAAATGGTTTCTGTCCTTTTCTACTCCTTTTTACAGAGCAAAGAAAATATAACAGTAACAGTAGCCCTATTCAAAAATGTTTTTCAGTGTTACTCCATTTTACAAAATTTCTTTCATTGTTTCATGTGATACTTAGTTAATAACTGTATTATAATTACCTTACCTTATTTAAGTCAACTATACTGGAATTTGGTATTTTTATAGCAAAAACCATTTTAGGATCTAGTAAAATTAATTTACAAATACAAACCTTTTTTTGTACAAATATCAATTTTGAACTAATCAATACTAAAATCAATATAATAAATAAAAAATAATAATTAACATAATTAAAATCGGATTCATCACAGAATTTCATAAGACAATACCAATATCACAATAAAATAATTTTTATCTAATAACACAAATCTTGGTTTAATAACATATGTAGATATTACATTTGATTATTCTTCGTTTTCTGCACTGATGGCTGAATCAGGAGACAAATTGACAGCAGATAAATTCTTGGCCACGTGTAATGGTGGTTGATTTAATTCAGCTGATAAACCTTGAATAATGATATTATTAGTAGGGTTTGGCCGGATATCGGATATTGAAACACTCAGAATACCGGATACCCGGTGATTTGCCGGATATCGAACAATGGCCAGATATCCGGGCGGAATGGGATATCCGGAATTATAAATTAGCCGGATATCTGGTATCGCCCAAATTATCAGTTTTATAAACCAATGTTTGCATCAAAAAATAAAAGCTACTTAAATTCTTAATTGATATTTTATCATTACCTGATCCAAAGTTACTGACAGCCAGTCTAACCAACTCTTCTTTCCTGGCTTTACTTTTTGCTCCTTGAATTCCATTCTGTTTTAGATAATGTAAAAGAGTTGCGGCATTCACGCGCACAAGGCCCTTCTCTCCTTCTTGTCTAAATTGGAAGATGTATTAGTAAGTATTCTGTCAATCATACGAAATTGATTACCTCGTTTGTGCAAGGCTTTTGTTCGCGACAATGTAACGTGATTTATAACAACAATAAAATAAAAAACTACCTAATGTCTCCTTTTCTTTCCAAAAATAAAACCCGGGATATTTAATGAAGTAACAAACAACACTTCCTATGTCTGGAAGACTTAACTGCCCAACTGTGCATGGTTTTGATTTGTGCCTTATTAAGGGCCAAAGCTCTTGTGATTAATTCTATTACTGACATAGGAGTAATAAGTACAATTTTTCAGACTCGAATCAGACAGCTTTCTAGCCAAAATTCTTAAATATTCTTTGAATTTACCTAATAATTGTACCAACATCCAAATTCTGAATATTTGGAGCCCTTTTCTTCTTGGCCGCTCCATCTCCAAGTTCACCTAGGTTAGTTCAATAAAATACCTCAGGCTTACTATTAGACTATGAAAGTGTCAGCATTAGGCTTTGGTGCAAAATAAGACAAATATTTTTTTACTTCAAATAATTACTAATATGAGAGTTACCTGTAGAAGATACAGACATACTTTCATTGCTCTTATACCCAGAATCAGCCTAAGAACAAGTTTACAATAACATACAATAATCCAATAATTTTAGAACTTCCATATAAGATACTCCATAAAGATGCTGTCATAAAATAAATTTTAAATAGGTATTTGAAAGAATTTTTGGAAAATTTATGAATTGAATAAGAAACTTGAGTCTTTAAAAGGGGACAGGTACTTTGGATGTTTCAGGGGGGGGGGGGGGGTAAGACATACCAGCCACCTTGTTTCTTATTATTCTATAAAAAAAATACCTTAGAAACAGTCTTTTTAACTGTTTTAGTTGATGATGGAATACTTTGTTTCCCAGCCGGTGTTGAAGGTGTAAAAGATGGCCTTGCAGATGATATAGATGGCCCAAAAGATGGTCTTGCAAGCGGAGTCAAGGGAACAGGTGGAATGATGCTGCCTGATGATACTGAGGATAATGGTGATGAGCCCAACAGAATATTTGAAACCCTTGGCACCTTGCTAATAAAACTTATATTACTAGTAGATATATCTGGTATCTGCAGCTGATTGGTAGAAGTTGAAGTGCAAGTTTGGGCATTGTTCTCATTTTGCTGCATGCTGGGTGTGCTTTGATTACTTGAGCAACTTCCAAAAGTGGGCCTTTGAATGTAAGCAGGGGTTTCCTTAGGTTTACTAGCAACAGTTTGAGAGTTTGCACTACATTACAAATTATCTTCAAAACAAAGCAAGAGCTTTCTCTCAATCATATTTTTTAAGCACAATTAATCAACCCCCTCCCCCTCACCTCTCCTATAAAAATTCTGCTTTCTGCTTTCTCATGTCAGAGAAATGAGACCTAATCCTAAATGATTTACCTAATTGTTTAAAATTATTTATTCCATAAATTTTAAAATTAGATAATTATTCCTGACAATATTCCGTCCAAAGATAGGTCTAATTTTTGCGCTGCCATTTCCTTGAACATTACCACTAGCTGTTGCTGTTAGATGATCTGTTCTTTTAGAGAATACAGGTCTTAGCTTTTTGATAGGAGGCTGTGAACTAAGCACTTCATTATTATCATTAGAATTCTCGTTGTCTCTGGCATTTGTAGAATTTTTGTGTACATCCTTGTTAATAGCCGGCTCTGAGATATTTCTACTGTCTCCATTAATTTTTGCAGGTGCTGCAACCCTATAATAAGAAATTATTGTAGAAATTGCTATCTTTAAAAGCATGTAAGATGTAGTTTGATGAAAAACACCCCCTTGGGTGGTTGATAACAGATAAGAGTCAAATCTTTGTAGATAGTCACTAGGCACTAGCATCTAAGCTATCAACACAACCATTTATTACCCAAATACCATTTATATCATGCATGTGATATTGCAGCAGTAAGTAAAATTTCTAATATCGCTGTATGACTAAATGATGCGCTACGTTTTTATGCTTTAGTTGCAGATTCATATATGTATGATGTATATTTAATACTGAAAGACAACCTTTCATTTTGTTGCCAAGGTTGAGTTTGAATCACTGGTGCCTCAGATTTCTTTTTAAAGGGAACTGGAGGCTTCTGGAATCCTGCAGCTATTCCAGGTAGAAGTGTTCCTCTAATACTGAAATGGTAAATATTCATTTTTCTTTTACAACAAAATAACCTTAGGTTTAATTTTCACTTTAAAGAAAAAATAAATTAAAGAATAGTTACGCTACTTGTACCCAGAGAGAGTTGTACTTTGAAATTTATCTTTGCTTATTAAGCATGATTTTGAAAATCAAAAACTTTACTATGCATAAAATTTTACTATCTTTGCTACAATATTTTTTTAAAAATTTTAATTATGAACATGAGAAATGCATTAGGTTTTAGTTTAGGATATAAATATAATTTGAAATATGAGACATTAGATTTTTTACTTTAATGAGCTAAATTTTAAAATTTTAATTAGGTAAACTTGGTAATTTATAAGTTATGAAATATTAAAGATGATGATCTGACTTTCTACTTACTTATTGTAGTTGCCCACTTAAAAAAAGGATAAAAATATAAAGAAAATAATCTCTTAAAATAAGTAGAAAAGTCAAACTGACGGACGGACAAAACGAGCTAAGGAATAGATTCAGGGATAAAGTAATCTGAGAAGTTTCTCTTACATAGTACCCATGCTTTAGGCGATCATTGGGAATCTTTACAAGAAATTTCAGACATCTATCTGTAAATTTTCCAATTATTAATGAAGGACAACGATTTTAAAAAGTTTCTAGTCCGTACTCAATAGGTACTCATTTAAGTTGTTTAACCTGATTTTAAAATAAATATCATTTGCTCCTACTGATTTGGTGATCTTTAGATTGAAAAAAATATACCTACTAAGTTTTTTTTTTATAAATTCTGATTAAATTGAGTCATCTAAAAAAACTAACTGAATTATTTTAAAAATCACGCAACCTTTAAATAAAAAAAAAACTTTCCTGTTATGAGACTGCAAAGTAGAAGTATGACTCTTCGTCTGAGTTTGACTATGGCTTTGAATGCTTGCTGTTGAAATACTGTTTTTAATTCGGGATATTTCTGAGGATAGTTTGAATGGGGTTCCGCAGATTTTCCTAAAACATTGAAAACAAGACTAGTTTTCATGACAATTGATGCCTTTTCTTTAAATGGAAAAAGATTACTGTCCTTTCCATAAAAACCTATAACTGGCATACAAAATAAAACAACCATGTAATTAAAAGTAAATGGATTAAGTTAAGAAACTTAGTTTTATTTCTAGGAACAATTTGATTTACAGTCTGCGTCACAAAGAGTATATTGTGTGGGTGCTTTGACAACAGAAAATATCCATCCCTTGTCATGTATCTTACTTTGTCAACAGTAGACTGTGTATAATTGTAGTGTACCTGACTTTGTGTAGAGTAGACTCTACAAAGTTGTCATGTACCTATCTTTGTGTAGAGTAGACTTGACAAAGTTATCATGTACCTGACTTTGTGTAGAGTAGACTCTACAAAGTTGTCCTGTACCTGTCTTTGTCTAGAGTAGACAGAAAAAATGTTGCCAATTACCTGACCCTGTGTAGAGTAGACTAGACAAAGTTGTCATATACCTGACTTTGTGTAAAGTAGACTGGACAAAGTTGTCATGTACCTGACTTTGTGACTGGACAAAGTTATTATGTAACTGACTTTGTGTAGGGTAGACTTGACAAAGTTATCATGTACCTGACTTTGTGTAGAGTAGACTCTACAAAGTTGTCATGTACCTGTCTTTGTCTAGAGTAGACTGAAAAAATGTTGCCATTTACCTGACTTTGTGTAGAGTAATCCATACAAAGTTGTCATATACCTGACTTTGTGTAGAGTAGACTGGACAAAGTTGTAATGTACCTGACTTTGTGACTGGACAAAGTTATCATGTGCCTGACTTTGTGTAGGGTAGACTGGACAAAGTTGTCATGTACCTGACTTTGTGTAGGGTAGACTGGACAAAGTTGTCATGTACTTGACTTTGTGTAGAGTAGACTGGACAATGTTCTTAACTGTCATGTACCTGACTTTGTGTAGAGTAGACTGGACAAAGTTTACAACACATGGCTTAGGATCTATTCTTCTCACTGATACTGGATCATCAAATCTTAATCAATGAGGATATAAAATTATTAGAAACCAAACTTATTATTGATGAGAAAAGCAGTGTTTGTACTTTTGTTATTTTGCTGCATCTTACAACTCGTTATTAATCTATTTAGATAGTTTTTTTCAGTTTAAATTCAAGCATAGGAATTTTTTTTAATAAATGAAAAAAATAAATAAGCAAATTGTAAAAGTAATAAATTATAAACTGCATCTAAAAATTTACTATTTACAAAATACACAGATAACTGTCAAAATTATCAATTACATTTTTCTTCCAGGAAATTGCAACAAATCAATACTGACAGACAGAATTGCAATTTTTATTTAAAAGCATTTTCAAAAGATAAATATTTTTGGAAAAAAATAAGGCTAGGACAAATCAAAAAAGTAGAGTTATTTATTTTTCCTTATGAACTTACAAAATGGCATTCTAAAAAATTAAAATATTATATCTGAATTATTAACACAAAATGTATTGATTTCTAAAACTAGCGGTGGTTACGCCCCTAGCCTTTATGGGAACTAAATTCGAAAGGACAGGAAGGACTAGAAAATAGCTTAAAATTATCCTAACATTTTAATCTCAAATTAAAATAGCCTTAAACCATCAAAGGACCTATGTAAAGCTTACCTTAAAAAGAATGCGATCCGTAGTTATTGAGATCTTAATCTTCAGACAAAAAACTACTGTATATAATAGGATATACCTAACTGTCCATTCAGGATAAGTGAGAAGCGTAGCATTTCTAAAGAACTTTACATTATAATAAACCATTGGAGCTTGGTTCTCATCCTCTACAAGTCTGTACCCGTACATGTTCTTCCAGTACCTGGCATAGCACAACTTTATTTGGGTTTCAACCGATTATTTAATATTTAATGGATTAGAACCGGTTATCAGCCATACTGAAAATCCTGTACAACAATCTTATTACAGTCAATTTTCCACGAATGTAAAAATAAAAATCTTACAATTAATACCAGTTTCGTTAACAAATTCCTTCATTCCCTCGTGGCTAATAAAACTGGTTCTTATTTATAATTTTCTATTTTTATATCCGCGGAAAGCTGTCTATAATAAAACTATTAATGTATGTATAATTATATTGTAGGCTGTCATACCAGAAAATAGCGTACAACCTTCCTAAAACCAGAACTGTGCTGCATGGAATAGTATAGGTAATCCAATCCAGAGATCTAATGGCGGAAAAAATTGATGTACATCTCCAATAATGATGATAACAATATTACCCCATCTGTGATTTACAGTTAGTTTAGTGTGAGATACTGCTGGAAAAGACACATCCTTCTACCAAAAAATGATAGCCTTACCTTTTCATATCATTCCAGGATTTAAAGATGGAGTTATCAGGAATTTTCTTGGTTATTGATATCAAAGTAGCGCTGGTCAGGTTAGGAAGCACTGAACAATACAGAACTTAGATCAAATAAGATATACGACGGAATATATTTTTTTTCTCATAAATTTGACGGCTGCTTTGCTTAGTCTTACGGCAAAGAGACTGGCTACTTTTTCTTTAATCAGACATCATTAAAACCGACAAAATAATGGTTTACAAATTATCTGGAATAGCCAATAACGTATATAGAGCATGGCTTTTGGAAACGAATGTTAAATTGGACGTTTTTGCATTTTTTTAATTTTCAAAATTTGACCACTTCGGTATTTATCTTGTCAATACTTATGTTTACCTTGTAAATACATACAAAATTTACATACAGTTAATATGTTTTTTAAAGTTGCACAGAAGCATGATATGCAAATGGTACCTATGTTAATCAGTAAGCGTGGCTCCTACAGTTAGTAAATAATTTGTGTTTGGTTGCATTTTGTGTCTGTGATAGCCTACTGCCGTACTGTAACAGAGTTACGAATGAAGGATTTTAGAATCAGCCTAAAATTTTGCACTGGTTAATTCTGGGTGGGGTTTCTTTCAGAGAAAAATCCATATGCCAATGGAAGATTAATTTATTGAGATTTTAGATTATATTTGAGGTTTTAGATAAGCAAAAGGATCACTACTTATTTAAATTTACAATTATTTCTCGGCTATTCATACCACAATGGACAAAAAATTAGAGCAGAGCTGGATCTTTAAACCATTTTAGTGGTGAGCCAGATCGGCGTGCGCCGAATTTCAGCTAATCACAGCGCGGATTTCATAAAATGCTGTGCTGTCATTGGTGGAAAGTTGGCTTACCCCGATCTGGCTCACCACTAAAATGATTTAAAGATCTAGCTTAGATATTTAAAAGCAGTAATGAAAATAAATTTTCAATTGCCTCGAATATACAACAAATAATAATGAGTACCATTTTATCTTACAGTTAACTATCCCTATGTACCAGGCTTTCTCTACGCAGAATGAGTCATTAGATGGTTGTTCTCATCAAATAGATCAGTGATAGAATCATCCTACTAATTGTAAACTTATTTTGGTGGCTTCAAAAGTAATTTGATGTATATAAATTTACCATAAAGAATTATTTTAAAAATTAAAATCTGTTCTTATTGTAAGAAATCACAAAAGTATCCCTAAATTAATACAGTTTCCACCCCGCCCCCCTTTCCTAATTTAGGGTGCACCCAGAAACCTCTAGTTAGTAGGGGTATAACAATAAAGCAGCTAAAAATAAAATAATAAGCAGCCTGACTACCCTCATGATTATCTTCACAAAAACATAATGCAGATATGTAGGACCATGTAAGTAATACCTGTACTTACAGACAGAATTACCCAAGTTATAGGGTAGCTACGTTACTAAAAATCTAACAACATATAAATATTAGATACAAGTTTTGATTGTTTATATTATCAAAGTATAACAATTATCAACACTTATCCAGGGAGGAGGGAGAGGACAATAGCAGTTTTAAAAATCTTCCAATCCAATTACCAAAAGCAAAATTTTCCGCTAAAGAATTGAGTGAAATATGATTTTTTCGTCTACTTTCCTAACCCCCTATCTCTGATACTTATCTGATACAGAAATTAGATGCAAAAGCTATTGATTTATTGATAGGGATAAGAAAAAAGTAAGAAATTTATCTACAATCCCCCCCCCCCCTACTAATGTTCTCTTCATATCTTATTATTATTCAGGAAAGGATTGTTTTACAGATTACCCACGTACCTTTCTTCCCTGGATTAAATCTAAAAAAATTATATTTTTTCTAGGAATTTTTTTGCATGTTAAAAAATCGTGTAGGTAGTCTGTGTCTGATATGATTTTCTGCAGGGGCGTTTAGTGCATTTTGTTTTGGGGGCAATTTTCAATCCCAAAATACTTCAGTAACAAACAACAAACTTAAAGGTTTGGCTTAGTATAATCTAATTTAAGGGACTGCAAAATACACATCCAGCAAATTTACAGCGGATGTGTTTTCGCTAGTGCAATTATATAAGTATGGATGTATTTATGGCAAACTGAATTTTGACTGTATAAATGACAATAAATTCATACTCCTGGCAAACTTAGATCTAACATATTATTTATATAATATATAACATATTTCTGTTGTAGCCTTTCGAGAGTTAGGTTGAAATTGATTCAAAATAGATGATTTTTATAGTCACAAGATGGAATAGAACATTTTTAAAACTTATAAATATCATATGCAACTAAATATCAAAAAACTAAATATTTAAAAGGAAACATCTAAATATTTAATACAAATATAGATTCTTTTTTGCGAATGAAAGGAATTAACATAAAGCACCTTAAGTTTATCGTAATTTACTCATGCCAGTTTGAAAATGATGAAAAAAATTCATTCAATAATGAGCTAGCTACGCTCCTTTGAATAAACTTTGCAAAATGTAGAATGACAATTTCCAAAAATCACATATAGAGGCGTTACTATAAGATAATATTTAGCATTAAAGCTTCTATGGGCACCCAAAATATGCCATCAAATGACAAATGACCACAAAGAGGGGGGGGGGGGGGGTCAGGGATATGTTAACAAAATTAAGTTACTTATTCGTACATATATAAAACTAAATTGTAATTTACCTTTTCTTTTATTCCAACTCCTACTGCATAATTTCTAAGTGCAGTGGATAATTTTTGAGTGCATTGCATATGTAAAACAAGTCTCTGCCAGATTATTCAGGGATACAAAATTAACAATAATAGTCATTTCTCGTATCGTATTATAAACAGCTTTCCGCGGATATAGAATGTACAATTATAAGATTAAAACCATTTTTTTTAGCCCAGAGGTGCCGAAGGCACTGGCTTAAAAAAACTGGTTTTAATCTTATGATTGTACATTTTTATATTCGTAGAAAGCTGGATATAATACAATGCTAGACATAGTTTTTTCGTATGGATGAGAACCGGTTCCTATCCACCGGATTCGAATGAATACGAGAAATCTAATTTTAAGTGTTGAATTTTGCCTTTGGTATAATAAAATTGTTAGAAGAAAGAATTTTTTTGGTATTTTTATTATTCTTTTCTTCCCTGAAAAATATCTCATTCATTTGCACTCATTTTCAAAGTATGATAAAATTGATAATATTCTCATGGATAATTTAATAATATAATTATAAAACATAAATGGTTAACTCACAAACAGAATATGTAAAATTCATATTTCGTTTGTGGGTTTACCTTTTATCTTATTCCCTACACTATGTATTGAGAACTCTCTGGTAACAATTTTGGTACCTTTAATTGCAAGATGAATTTATAAAACAGATATTTGGAAGGCGAATTGGGGGAGGAGGGATTTATACAATACCGATAAAATCCATACATTATCACTATAAAGCTTCCCTTTATCGGTCCAGTAATAAGCAGATACTTACAAACAGAATAATATCATACTTACTATGATAGCATGCAAAACGATCTTTAACTCTGCACTGGGAAGCTCAAACAAGAATAAACTAATTTAAATTTAGATGCCAAGTAAAAATATTCGATTTTACTCCCCAAAAGCAAATAGGAATTTATATATAATTATAATAATCAACTTAACTATAATACAAAGTAGAACGAAGGCTGTTTGTCTTATCTGTCCAAAAGTCTGACTAAGATCTCGGAAACTGTCCAAGCGACTTTGCTCTGCTTTTCAGGGAATATATAACTTATTATCATAAAATGGTTTTTATTTATTTTCCTAGGAGTTTGACAACACCCCGCCCCCTCGCCTCCCCACGAAAAAACAATGTCCCCTAAAAATTAGGTTAAACACAATGAAATGCTGGGAGGTGGGGGGGGGGGGAGGATCCTTATCACCTGATGGAGCTGTGCCCATAGAGGTTAGAGGCAAAGCCACTAATAGATTTTTTTAAATAGCTTAAAACAACAATGTACACGTCGTTTGCACAAAGTAAACTTATCTAATATTATATCTTAGTAAAGTAAGAGTGTGACTTCTTTGATATTGACTGATTACTATTAGTACATTACTACAGGGTGACTTACATAAAAAATAATTAAAGATCTTGCGATTAAATACACGGAAATATATATAGACACATTTAGTTAGAATTTAGGTAAAAAATCGATTCTTATGACAACAAATTATATACAATATTATAAACGAAGCATATTAATAATCGGATCTACTGCAGTTCACGGTAAAATATTGTTGGCAACGAATATTGCCAAAAATCTATGAATTTAAAAGGCTGCTAGCTGCCAAACGGCTGTACGTACAGATCATGCCCGCATACTGTTTTAAGCGGCATAAGAAGGCCTACAAATAATCTGGAATAGCCATAATTCAATAATGCATAATTATCTCGCAGTGCAGATAAATGCGCGAAAAAGACCTATTTTATGCGTTTTTTCTTCAGTGAAGCTTTTCCTGTGCATCATTGGATCTTGGCTATTCCAGATTATTTGTAGGCCTTCTTATGCCGCTTAAAATGGTGTGCGGGTATGATCTGTACGTTCAGCCGTTTGGCAGCTAGCAGCCTTTAAAATTCATAGATTTTTGGCAATATTCGTTACCAGCAATATTTTACCGTGAACTGCAGTAGAAGTCAAAAAAATGAAAGCATGTAATTAAAAAATATCCTGCATATAAGCTTAGTTGCAACAAATTTACTTACAATTTTGTTCAGATTTATACATTTAAATTCTGATCAGTTCATTCTACGATTTTTCAACTGTTACAGAGCTTCGCTTTTATATGGATGTTGTCATCCTTGTTTTTATTTATTTTTCCTAAAAACTTTCCATGCGTGACCCTGTAAGTGTAAGTGTGGGATGTCATCCTACTAAAAAATTTAAATAATCCTAACTAGTAATTCCAGATTAAAAGTAGAAATAAAATAGCAAACATTTTAAAAATGTCATGTATGTATAATATAACATATGTATACTAGTTGTATTAATCTAGATAGTCCATCAGAAACAATGAGCCGTCCAATTTTATATAATTTTTTAGTAGACTAAGCTTTTTTCTTTTCTTTGGTGACATATGGTTTAATTTCATAATACGAGCACCAAAATTTTTGAACAATACAATATTTCAAAGATTAGAGTAAGACACAAGAGGGGGAAGGGTTTAAATATTTGTATCTACCCATCCCAATGATCTTGTGCCGACTCACAATAGGGTCTTAAAATATCAAATCAGTCAAGTAGCAGAAAACAATTTGCTAGCAGACGAAAAAGGTCATTGGAAAAGGGAGGGAGGTAGTTATCTGTATATGCATCTATACTATAGATCTGTTTTTCAAAGCAAAGCTTTATTTACTAACTTCTTAAGCTGGATGAAATAAAAAAATAACTGCTCTTTCGCACACTTTTAAACCAATAATGTAATCGGATTGTCCTACACTGTGTTTTTCTTGTTCCAATTAGGCGATTGATCATCTAGAGCGTGTTTATTTATTGCATAATGTGAAATAGATAGTACAAACACGAAACTGATAATTGTTTCATCGTTTGTGGCGCGAAGGACATTCTTTAGGTTAAATAGTCCAGAGTTAAAGATATTTGCGCTATTTTCAGGATAACGTATCGGGATAACATTATACAGAAAAGTAAGGCTAAACATACCAGACTGACAAACAAATATAGACGGCAATTTTGATATTAAAGACACAAAATAATATTTTGAAATCTGAGCATAAATTCGATGTATAATTGTCGTGGTTTACCATATTAATATTATTAGATGTCGTCGACTTACAAAAGTTTTCAGACTTGAATATGGGTGGAGTTGCTTTGGCTTTTACAAGAAGCTTAATTTTTAAGACAGTAAAAGAAATGAGAAATTCTAAAATACAAAACGTGCATGTGCCATTTAACCATGGATACAGGATTAAGACAATGGACGGTAAAAAATCTTCGCTTAAGTTTTCGTGAGTAAAAGTCATCCTTTAGCCTTTGGGAACTATTTTGGGAAAACATTGAGTTGTGGATAAATTAAAGCGATTGTCAATTGTCAGATAATGTAATAGTATTATATTACCTTTAACCTTTTGGTATCCAAAATGGCCTTCATTTAAGACTTCATTTTCATCCCCATTTAGAAAATCAATAACAGCCTAAATTAAGAATATTACACTAAATTGGCTGATATATATTTGATTTGTTTTGCCAGACAATTAAATATATCAAAGGTTTAGTTCTTAAAAGTAATAGGTAAATTTCAAATCAATAAAAATATTTGTCATATCTTTATTAGGTATTCAATTTTTGGCAGTTTCATAAATAGATTTGAAACTTGTCCTGCATTTAAAGGCAAAGCTTTCGGGACTTATTATAAGTTATTTTGTTGATTAGGCCCTGAAAAGGTGGACCTAAATTCTATAATTGACTGTTACTGAATTAATTCTACAAAACTTAACCTGACCTGCTGGCTAATATCCAGCTGTGATGGTCTGAGTAAGGTCATCCGGAGTGCTTCTGGCTGGATGATGACCTCCACCTTGCTATTGGATACATTCACCTCCAGTTGGACAGCCATCAAAGTGTCCTGTGCAGGTGAAAGAAAAATTAAACAATAATCTTTCATTTTAATTTACTTATGTTGAACAAAATATAGAAAAAATTTGTTGTACATTATTTATTTGTCAACCATAAAAATATATTCTTTATTACTACTAAAAAAATTTGGGTTCAAAGGTGACTTCCCTTCTCTATAAAATGGTCGAAGAAGCAGGTGCTAGTTAATAATAAAGGTTATTAAAATAATTTAAGGTCCTTACTTGATTATGAAGAAACATTTTGCCAGCTAGAAGCCATCTTCCCAATGAATTCCACAATGGAGATAACTTGGCTGTTATTGTGTACTAAATTATATAAAAACCTTTCAATTTCTTTTATTTTGTAATCATTCTGCCGCTTCCAAATGCAACTTTCAGGCAGGCTATACAATTATATATGAAGATAAAGATATAAAATTGGGGGAATAAATGAACAAGTCACAAAAATATTACTGTCCCATAGAAAAGGAGGAGTTCATATGGGGTGAAATGAGTTACTTAACCTGCAGAGCTTGAACCAATAAGCTATGGTCTTGAAATGGCTCTCCATCTAACTTTTCCAGGTTCAGCTTTTTTAACTTGGCGAACAGCTTTGGACTCTGGAAGGTGGATTCTAAACTAATCACTGCGACTGTTCCTGAAATAAAATTACTAATGAAGGTCTAGGAGGCTAATAACTGTTTTATTCAAATTCAACACTCCTCGGGCCTCACTTTCAATATTTGATAGCTACCTGGGACAATTAAACTGGTGTAAGGGGTTAATTAATGGCTAATTTTAATATCCCAAGCTCCTTAGAGTTACATTGTAAATTTTTCGGCAAGTTAAAAACATATTCATAATAATGCCATTCATAAAGCACAACAACCGAATTTTAATTTGACTACCACAGAAACTTGAAGAGTAGCCACACACCCTAGATAAAACCCCTGAAAGTGAAGAATGACCTGAATCTGTACCAGGACATGCCAAAATATCATCAATGCTGAAAATCATCTCCCTGAATTATATAAAGTTTTTGAAATATAAATAGTTTTTCAGTATGGCTGCTTCGAATCCGATACATATTCGTTGGATTGAAGCCGGTGCTGTGCCACCCTGAAAAATCATTTATCACATCGTATTAGATAATTATTTTAAAATTTTATTGATTTTTTAAATTCTATGACTAAATCTTTGATTTCCTAAAACTTGTTGACTCGTTTCAGAGATCTTATTGAACACGTTTATCATTTGTGGTTAAATATCTTATGAATGGCAAAGATTTAATTGCTGTTGACCCTTGTTCAATTAGTGGACAAAGGAATCCCCCCTCCATGTAACAATTTTTATTTTGTAAAAAACACATAGCTATTATGCTTATTAAAGATTGGTTAAGTAATTGAGCCACGCAGTTGTAAGTTCCCTCAGCGTTAGAGCTGTTCACGGTGGATAGGAACACGTTTACAAACGAACAAAAACACCAAGGGAGGTGGGGGAGTGTTAGACCACTTTCTAAACCTTGGGATTACCCCGAAAATATATTATTGTACTGTAAAATGAGATGCTATGTCAGATGAACATAAAATAAGTTAACGCGTCAGGTATAGGTGTGGGGACATTCAAGCAAATTCTTAGCAAACCTGTTTCTAGAAAAATAGCTAGGCTCTTTAAAGAAAGATTCCTATCTATAATACAAAGTAGAACGATGTCTGTCTGTCTGTTTGTTTGTAGCGAAGGATCTCGCTTACCGCTGAACCGATCGGGTTCTCCTTAACAGGGTAGCTTCTCATAAGTCCCGGGAAGGTTTATAACTATTTTTGGGGAGGGTACCACCACCCTATCAGGAGAAATCGCCCCTAGAAAAAAATTACCCCTCCCGAAAAAGAGACTCCAACGAAACATAAACCAACTATTTCTGTAATTAGATATTTTAAATAAAAAAAAACATTTAAAGTGCCACTAGTGGCCTCTAGGGGCGTAGCCGCTAGTATAATATATACTAACCTAAATATCGAATAGAATTTAAAGTTTTGGAAAACATTGTATAAAAATCATAGAAACGTACGGAAAAGTTAAAGAGTAACTGAGATGTATAAATTTAGCTTTTTTAAAGAGATTAAATCGAATCTTTTCCTACAATCCCACACTAGATGAAAACAAAAACAAGCGTTGTTTTGTTCTTTTTTAGGCAAATCAATATTATTACAAGTTTTGTTGTTTCCCAAGGTTATAAACAAGGGATTAGGGGCGAACGATGTTATACAATACGTTAAAGTACAAAAACTTTCAAATATTGCTTCTTTCTTTAAAATGTTTAACTTGCATTCTAGTCCAACCTTTTTTACCTCGCACAATAGCTGTAAAGTCAGTTAATAAAAAGAGCAAAATAAAACTTCACTGTAAATCGTAGACATAACCTTTTTTTAATTTCGAAGATCTTACTAAAAAACTAAGCTAACTTATCTAATAACCTTTAGTTAATTATTTTATACTTTGGTATTTCTTAATGAAAGCAGAAATTCAATATTATTAGTCCCTTGTCCCGGGCTTGTTTTTCTTGATAATAGAAATACAACTTATATTTTTACTATGTTTCGTATTCAAAATTTAAATCTGAGCCAGGGAAGTGGACTCCAAGTTTTCAGGTCAGTATTTTTTTGTTTTTTGCTCTTGAAAACTGCGCACCCTACTTTACTACCAGTTTTAGCTTTGCTATTTCTATAAATCTAGGACTATTCAAATTATGTTATGATAATCAATGAAAATTCAAAGCCAAAACCTCCTTAATTATAAGTATACTCTAGGAGCTCCAGCTTCTGGAGAGAAAGTTACTCTGGCTACTGGAGAAAGAGCAACTCTAGCTCCGGGAGAAAAAGCAGAAAAAGCAGCTCTGGCTCTTGGAGAGTAAGCGAAAAAGCAGCTCCGGATACTAGAGGAACAGCTGCTCCAGCTCCTGGGGAAAAAGCTTCTCCGGCTCTTGGAGAAAGAGCGGCTCCGACTTCCGGAGAGAAAAAAGGCTCAGTCTCCTGGAAAAAGAGTAACTCCGGGTCTTGGAGAAAGAGTGACTCCGTCCCGGAGAAAGAGCGGCTCCAGATCTCCATCCCTGGCATACAAATGAGCGTACATGTAATTACAATATGCACATGTTTAAGTTTATCCACTTAGTTCTTAACAAATCTAGATAAAACAATATTAAGAAAGAGAAAGCTGTAGAAAAGTACAAAAGTGTTGTGCTAAGAGTATAAAGGACTTCAGGTTTAGTTCATGTAATAAATTAGAAACCTGATCACAGGTTTTCATTAAGTGTTAGGGACAGGACACTCAAAAAAATTAAACCTGACCCATAATTACGTTTGAAATTTAGGGCAATCTATAATACAAAGTAGCTTGATGTCTGTCCGTCTGTCCGTCTGTCCGTCTGTCTGTCCGTCTGTCTGTCTGTCCCTTAAGATCTCGGTAACCACTGAACCGATCGGATTCTACTCTTCAGGGAATATACCTACTGGTCCTGTGGTGGTTTTAGGCTATTTTCTTGGGGGGTGGGACACCCCCAACCCCCCAAAAAATAAAAAAATCCAACCCCCAAATTTTTTTTTTTACATTTTTTGTAAAATCTCAGTAACTGCTGATCAAATTGGGCTCTACCCTTCTGGGAAAATACCTACTGGTCCTCTGGTGGTTTTAAGCTATTTTCTTGGGGGGTGGGACACCCCAACCCCCCAAAAAATAAAAAAATCCCCACTTCCAAAATTTTTTTGTTGTTGATTTTTTTAAAAACAAAAAACAGTAATTGGGGTGGGGGAACCCCACTGCAACATGGGGCGAAGCCCCCATGAATCCGCCCCCGAAAAAAAAATCAAAATATTTTTTTTTAATTTTAATTTTTGTGTATGCGAACAACCTAGGTCTAATTTTTACGAATTGAAATTTTTGTGTATACGGCAAACAACCTGGGTTTAATTTGTACAAATTAAAATTTTTGTGCTTAAAGCGCACAACCTGGGTTTAATTTTACCACAGAGTAATTAAACAAAGAATAATTTTTTGAATATTTCTATTAAGGAGGGTTGACTTCCCAAAACTATATAGGGCGAAGCCCCTAGAGGCTAGGGGCGAAGCCGCTAGTGTTCTTCATAAAGTAACACATATTTCTCCAATAATACATTTCAAGTTATCTTTTTTTGGTTTAATATGTAAGATGACAGTTTAATTCCTAATTTTATGAGGATTGTTATCCTTTTTTATAAACTAGTTAGGTTTTATTTGTCTATAGCTTAAGAATTGATAACTACTGAACCGATTGGGTTCTCCATTTTAGAGAAGCTTCACATAAGTCCTGGGATGGTTTAGCCTATTTTAGCTTTTCCCACCCCTATGAATACAGTGAGTGCTCTTAGATTCTAGGGGAGCTAGTCTTTCATATTCTATTCAGATATCTATACCCAATCATGGCCAAATCCCGATGTCCTCTAATCCTGTAAACTCAATATATGTATAATACCTGTAATTTTGATTGCTGACGTATTGAAAATGTTTATGGGAGAACAAAATGTTGTTTATTTGGGACAAGGCATTGTTATTTGCTTAGAGTTTTCAATAATTTTCATATACATATAACTTCTAAAAACAATTTTAAATGATAAAATAAGAATGATTAAATATATTAGACATATAACAATCGACATTAAAAGTAACTTTCCTCTAATTCTTGTATAAAACTGCCTTCGGTAAAAGGTATTTATGTGTATTTAGAAAGGATTGAATATAAATATAATTAATATTATAAATGTTTTACACTGCTTAATAGCACAAAGTAAATATTTTTACAGTGTGGCTTCGAAACCGATTAATATCCGCTGGATTATAACCGGTTTTTAGACTAAACAACTAAAGTAGGTATAATCTTTTTAAAACCATGCAAGAACATTAGGTAATGAAGTTCTAAATGAATTGAGAAACGGGGTAGATATCAACTGATTGCATAAAAAATTTTTTTTTCTGATTTGCTGACAATAAAAGTTGCACCCATTTTTAAAAGCGAAGCTTTTCTAAAATTAGGGTCGGTCCGTCCGTACGTCAGTCACAGAGAGTAAGCTCTTTTCGTTAATTCAAACAGGTTAGAATTGTTCTATCGATTCTAAACTGTGCATGATGATTCAATTTAGAAAGTGTAGCAACTCCATAATCAATACCAAAATGTCCGTACGTCCATTTGAAACATGTCGATTTTTAACTTTTTTGACAACAAATTTTTGTATGTTAAAATTAACCGATTCTTCTGATTTTTTGAAAACTGATTCCTATTACAACAAGGTACAATGTTATAAGTAAAGCATCTCTATAAACAAGTCCCAAAAATATAAGTATGTCCTTAAACAGTATCATCTATTTATGCAGTTTTGCAACAAATTTACTAACAATATTGTTTGTACTGATGCATTAATATTCTGCTAATTCAGTTCTGACAATCTAAAAATGTTAATGTTCGTTTGTCCTTCCATTTCAGAGCTTCGCTTTTATGGATGTTGTCATCCTTGTTTCTTGTATTTTATTTAAATTTATGAATCTGTCACCAATAAAGAAATTGTGCATAAAAAGTTTTTATTTAATTTTTATAAAATCAAATTCATTACTAAGGAAAGATTACTTACAATAATAGAACAATGAAGACAAAATAAACCATTATGTTTTCTGGTTCGGCGACTGCTGCTGATTATGACCATCAAGGAATGGGAGGGAGGAGTAAATAATGAAAAATAATCATTTTTAAGCTATGAGAATTCCTAACTAATCTTAAGATTCATAATAAAAAAAAACTAATTTTATGATGCAAAAAAAGATAATTAATTAAAATATGCAAAAATGACGTGAATAGTTGAATTTTGTATCCAAGTTTAGCATGTGCCTTAAATTTGCCACACGAACTAACAATTTTGTATCTAATAATTGAATTAATTCTACCCTACTTCAATCTTCAGCCTACAATATAGCATAAGTCGGTAACAGCCAGAATGGATTTATTATTACTTGGATATTACACCAGATTATCATGTACTCTAATAAAGTGAGACTTGTAGCTGGCTAAAATAACGATCCCCCCAAGCACACCCTTTACCCTATCCCCTTCTTCTGGATAAACTAATTGACCAATAAGTGATTCGATGCCTATGTTAGCAACCTAAATTGACGACAATTTTCCCTGTCATAATATCCGCGAATGTTCTATATCCATTGCGGCACGCACGACCGCTGACTTACCCGGCGACAGCGGCCATATAAACCGACAGATTATGGTTCAAAGATTTGTCAGGCGGCTATGGCATTTTTAAATAGGGCCGGTTAATGCGGCTACTGCTCTTGAATGTAAAAGAATTGCGGCTTGTCTTAACTTTTCAGTCCGAACCATACAATAAGCTGAAAATTTGAACAAGTTGCAAAGCTAAAGAAAGAAAAACGACTCTCTAATATCTGTCTAGCCTAGCTGTTTATTTTCAGTGATGATTAGGTAATTTGTAGTCTCATGGTAGTTTAAGGCTATTTTTCTTAAAACTAAAAAAAATATATAAGGTAAATCTTTAGGGGAGGCCAATTTTTAGATACAAATTGTAAGCATAAATGTACAAAACTGTAAGTCTCGACAATATTAAGTTATGTACATTTAAAGCTCTTAGTGATATGAAAATGTGACCCAATTCTTCAATTATTCATTGTTAAACAAGTGTCAACAAGAACATCTTCTTAAGTTTATCTTTAAAAAATAATCTATAATACAAAGTAGAACGATGTCTGTCTGTCTGTTTGTAGCGAAGGATCTCGCTAACCGCTGAACTGATCGGGTTCTCCTTTACAGGGTAGCTTCTCATAGGTCCCGGGAAGGTTTATAACTGTTTTCTTGGGGGGGTGGGACACCTCCAACCCCCCAAAAAATCAAAAATAACCCCCTAAAAAAATTTCTTTTTAAAACTAAAATTAAAATAGTGGGGTCGACAACCCCCCCCCCCCAAAAAAAATAAAATTACCCCCAAAAGAAAATTTTTAAAAAATTTTCTTTTAAATCTAAAACACGAAAAATTGGCTTGATCAAACCTCTGGGGGCAAAGCCCCTAGAGGCTATGGGCGAAGCTGCTAGTATCATTATAATTGGTTGCAACATTGTTTGTAAAAAAAATCAAAGAATTGCTAAAAACAGTTTTCTATAGTAAATTTTCTTAAGGGATAAGACAATAATTTGAAATACGTCTCCAATGATGATAAACTATATTACTCTAATACTCATCTATAATACAAAGTAGCTTGATGTCTGTCCGTCCGTCCCTTAAGATCTCGGTAACCACTGAACCGATCGGATTCTACTCTTCAGGGTATCTACCTATTGGTCCTGTGGTGGTTTTGAGCTATTTTCTTGGGGGGTGGGACACCCCCAACCCCCCCAAAAACAAAAAAAATCCCCCCATTTTTTTTTTTTGTAAGAAATATCCTTGGTCCTTTGTAGAAGATTCCCTTTGTGGAAGATTTCCGTTGTAGAAGATTTCCTTGGTCCTTACAAATTTCACCTTACACTTTTTTTACCATCTCTTGGGGCAAAGCCCCTAGAGGCTAGGGGCGAAGCCGCTAGTTCTCTATAACGAATTATAAAAAAATCTTAAAAATACAAGTTTCAAACGTGATAACGTGGTAATAAAACTTTGGGTATCAATATAAATTACAGCCCAATGTTTCCTCCCTCTCTGTATAATTTTAATCTAATTGGCTTTGCAAAGACTTGAAGAGGGGGTACAGTGATAGGTCATTGGTAGATTATCTAACCTACTACATCCAAATTCAAAATTATGACTTGTGGAGCTTAACCATTTATGTGATTTAAAAAGTAGATGAATTTATATTTTATCTTCTAATAAAAAAAAACACAAATCTCCACATACAGACGCCCGACTATATAAAGACACAGCTGCTAAACAATTCACTGCTTAGCAGCCCCGTAAAAAAGTAGCTGGCCGCACAGCCTGTTTTCGGGAGTTACCACATAAGTAATTTTTAAAACTTTGCATGATGATTCCTATAACATCTAGGTACGAATTAGAAAGCGTAGCAACTATATATACGTCCATCATTAATAAGTTGATCTTAAACTTTTTAAGAACAATATTTATGTTATAAATATGATTAATAATTATCCTATTTATCTGATTTTTGGAATACTGATTTCCATCACAACAAAGTACAATGTTGTTCAGACTTATACATTTATATTCTGCTTTTTCAGTTCAGTTCTGTGTTAATGTTCGTTTGACCTACCGTGGCAGAGCTTCGCTTTTATGGATATTGTTGTTTTAATTCTACCTGGTGGCCAGAACGCAGGCAGAAAAGATGGAGGTTCCAGGAGTACCAGTAGGCAATATTCTGTACACCTACAAATTGAATATAATCGAATGTGAATTAGTTTGGTAGTTAACAGGCTAACAAATTGTTATTTTCAGATAAAGTAGTTAGTTTTTTAGTACGATAAGACATCGAATTTTGACATACATAAACTGAACTGATTAAGATTTCCATTTTACGAAAACTTCACGTAGATACCAGGATGGTTTTAGGCTGTATTTCTTCCCTCCCCTTTCCCTTTCGAATACAACACTCATAGATGATAGGGATGCCGTCAATTACCTAATACATAACATCCATGTTTCGGAAGCCGCCTAAGGGAAATAAAACTTTTACAATTTAAAAATCCTGTTAAAATCTAATTCTGATCCATCCATTGGCAATCCCTTTTTTCAATAAAATTTTCAAAGCATCCAAACAAGTTTTATTTGAAACCTATGTGCGGCTGCCGAGCTATGATAAAACAAGTCTCTAACTAAGCCTGCCATACTCATGGAACTGTGAAACAATAACAAGAAAACTCTGCTTGGGAAAGCAGGCCCTTGAGAAATGCGACAATTTAACAGGAAGTTGACCACATACCAAAGACATTCCTTGCTATTAAATAACGGAATAACACCCCTGTAAAGTACTTTATTGCGTAAATGGCAATATTAACAACACTAACGTGATTCCCTTGACTTTCTTTTAAACAATTTGGGCGGATTATTTAATGAGCAAAACATCTATGTAATCTTAAAATAAGATTTTTAATTGTACTAAGCAAATAATGAAAAAAGAAAAAAAATTTTGAGAATTTAATTTGTATGTACGAACGCGAAGGATGAGAAAAATGTTAGATATATTTCCCGAATTTAATGTTTTCTATGGTATGCCCGGGACAAAAAAGAAGGGGCTAAAAACCTATTATTTAAAGTTTCATCGCAGTTGAAAAGTGCACTTTCCAGGAGATCAAATTAGCTTTGCACCTTCAAGCAGTGCCAAGATTTCATATTTAATTTTATTTCCATAAAACATTAGGTGTAAAAATTATAATTTATCCGTTCTTTTAACTATATTTTGCATGAGTTTAGCCTATTTAAATAAGTTTATTCTCAGGTAGACGACACCAAATACACTTGATCGGTACCCAAAGTTTTATAACCACGTTATCTTGTTCGTTGGCTCAATAACTAGGTACTTTTGTTGAATTTTGATTGGTTTGTTCCGTCCTAGCAGTGTTCAAACTTTTTAATCAATAATTTATATCTATATAAGGGTTAATATTATTAGGAATCCACAACTGATTGTCCATTAAGATCCCTGGTGTTTCTGAACCATAGAAAATATACCAAACAAGACACAGATTCAGTATGAAAAAAAATCTTAACCTGGCAAAGCCATTTCTCAACTGGCATCAAGTCCGATACAAACACAAACTTTTCTCCGCGGCTCATTTCTTTTTAGTTTTTCAACCACTTGTTCAACATTTTAAAATAATCTACAGGTTTTAATAAATTCAGACTGGCCAGCCAATTTTGAAAATAAAAAACGTACATAACGTACACAAAAAAAATACGTTACGTACATAAAAAAATTAAAAAAACGTACAAAAACGTACATTCCTAATAAAAATAAGTTAAATAATTTCCTAGTTACCTATTATCAATACATTTAAGTCTACTAGCAGCTACCTGTAAAGGAGAACCATAGCGAACTGACAGACACAAGATATCCTCTTACTCTATTTAAAAGAACTAGCGTCTACGCTCCTAAAGGCCTCTAGGGGCACTTGAGGAGGGGAGAGTTGAATTCAATAAAAAAAAACATGGATGACAACATACATAAGTAGCGAAGCTCAAAAGTTATTTATAGACATCTGGAAAAAAATTAACTTAAAATCAGTGAGCAATTAAAATTCATTTTTGGGGGGAGGAGGTAGTTTTTTTTCTAAAGTCAATTTCTCTTGGGAGGGTGGATGGTGACACTCTTCCCCAAAATAGTTATAAAACTTCCAAAAACCTATGAGAAGCTATCCTGTTAAGGAGAACCATATTGGTTCCGTGGTTAGCGAGATTCTTTGGTACAAACAAACAGACATCCTGTTATTATGTACAAAGTATATCCTATTATAAGGACCAGCGACTACGCCCTTAGAGGCCTCTAGAGGAACTTGATTAGGGGGGACGGGGAGTTGAATTAAAAACCCATTTTTTTTATTTAAAAATAAAAAGTAAAAAACAAGGATGACAACATCCTTAAGTAGCGAAGCTCAAAAGTTATGAATGGAAATCTGGGAACTACCTATATAAACTATAGAGTAGTGTCGTAAAAAATAAGCATTTAACTTATTTAAATAAATCACAAAACCTTTTAAAATATATAATAACGTGAAAATCTAGAAATAAATTCAGCTCCCAACCAATAAGCAAATCTCAATGAAATTTAGTGGAAGTATTAAGAATGAAAACTAATACAATCCCTGAAAATTACAACCGTCTATCAGGAATATGAGTAGAGAAAATCACAAAAACCTATACATCTAGGAATCGATCTAGCACTGCAACAAATAGACAAACCTTAAAGAAACTTTTTGAAAATATGTAGAATGTGAATTTATTTATTCCCTGAAAATTTCAGCCGTCTATCTTGAATAGAAGTCGAGAAAACCATGAAAAAAAGAAAATCTAGGAATAGATCTTCTAGCACCCCAACCAAAAGGCAAATCTCAATGAAAATATGTAGAATGTGAACTTATTCAATCAAAAAACAGGAGCCGAGAAAATCACGTTTCTCCGATAGCATAACGGACTGACAAAGTGATTATAGAGTAGCTTAGCTAATAAATTTTTTAGTGAGGGAGGGGGGAGTAGACCACCCCCATTTCTGATTTCAATTTTAAAAAGAAAGAGAAAATAGGGGAAGGGTGGTGATTTTTTTCTAAGAGTAATTTCTCTTGGGAGGGTGGTTGTACCCTCTCCCAGGACCTATGAGAAGCTACCCTGTAAAGGAGAACCATATCGGTTTAGCGGTTAAGGAGAACCTTCGGTACAAATAAACTGACAGAGAGACATACATCCTGTTATTACGAACTAAGTATATTCTATTAAATAAAGTAGTAAGTTTTTTGTCTGATGCTTAAGATTTTCATAACTACTTCATACAGTTACCGAGATGGTTTTAGGCTATTTTTCTACCATTTTGAATACAGGTTCTTAAATGAAGGGATATGGAAAGACAGAGAAAATAGCCTACAACCTCACAATGATCATGTCGGTTCAGCAGTTAGCGAGATTCTTCGTTACAGAAAAAAAGGATTTATAGGATAAATATATAATAGGATATAGAAATATTTTATCTATTGCTAAAGATCTCAGAAAATACTAGTCTTTGATACAAAGTAAATCAGTGCCTGTCTGTCTAAAGCTTAAGATCTTGGTAACCACTGAACAGATTGGGTTCTAATCATCAGGGAATATATCTACTGGTCCTGTGGTAGTTTTAGGCTATTTTCTTAGAGTGTGGGAAACCCACCCTCCAAAAAAAATCAACCACCCCTCAATTTATTTTTATAAACTAATGCAAATCAGCGGGGTGGGGGAACCCCCACCGCACCCTGGGGCGAAGCCTAAATGAAAAAAATAATCACAATCTTTTTTTATATTTTTTTTTGGACAAATTTCCAACAAACGATTCTATAAAAGAGGGGACGAAGCCTCTAGAGGCTAGGGGCGAAGCCTCTAATCCTAGTAGAAAGTAAAAAGCTTTGTGTCCCTACCCCAAAGAAAAAAAAGCAAAAAACCATCACAGGACTATTAGGTATATTCCATGAAGAGTAGAGCCCAATAGGTTCAGTGGTTACTGAGATATTAAGCTTCTGATATACAGACGGACAAGCAGACGGACAGACATCATTCTACTTTGTATTATAGATAATATACTATTTTTGTAATACTTTTTGTACAAATACAAATAAATATACAAATACTTTTATATTTATATTTGATTCTTATTCTTTAAAAACTGAAGATACCAAAAAATAAGACTTCTTAATCCTAAACTGAGCACCATATGATATCTCGGAAAATTTACCCAAGTATATAAAGAATTTGAAAAAAAATTATCGTAAAATCTATTAAAGGGGTAGTTGCATGAAATGCATTTAAACTTGAATTTAGTCAACTGCATATCTCTTTCTGTTCAATAGTTTAAACTAAATCTATAGGACATATATTTCAAATCCATAAATTTAAACTGTAAGTTTTAATAACATATATGCATAATTTACCTACATATTTTTGTTCTATGAAAATTTAAGATAATATTGAAATTATTTAATATAATACACCTATAGTTTTTGTTAAAATTTTCGTACAAAACATACAAATTACTTTTCTACTAATATTTGATTCTTATTATTTAAAAAAAAAACGTAAAACGTACAAAAATACAAATTTCAAAATACGTTACGTACACATATTAAAATAACGTCCAGAACGTACACAGATTCGATGCGTAACGTACAAAACGTACAAAACGTACACTCTGGCCAGTCTGTAAATTACATGTATTTGACAAACTTACAAGCTTCCAGGCTACGAAAAGGTGTTTTTTTTGTGTGTCAGCTTGACCTTAACATGACATTTGTTTGTTTAAAATTAAGGTTTTATATTTCTAGTATATATGAACGAACAATGAATATATTTTATCTTGGATGTTGCGAAAACGAAAATCGCGAAGAGCTAACATAACGATAACCCGCATCACCTTCCTTCCTACTGGATAAACGAACGACCAATAAATGAGTTTCCTGTTAGCAACCTAAACTGACAACAATTTTCCCCTGATATCCACACATATTCTATGCCCATAAAACACCTTTATTTCTTAGATTTGATTATTTTTGAAAAAGCGAGAAAACTGTTAAAATTTTGTGAACGTTACGCTTCCATAGATAATTTCATGCTAGTTACGTAACCATGATAATAAATTGGGTATGAAAAATAGTTTAATTAAGACAAGCCCAAAATAGTGATTAATTAGACACCAGAAACTTTGTAAAACCAGAATAATAAAGTCCATAGAAGCGAAGTCCATTAACACTAAAATTGAATAGGTAACTCAATAAAGGAAACTTGATATGGACAAACTTACATTATCAGACTCAAGTATAGAGATGCATATACCTTTATGCCTAATTATCCTAAGAATCCAAATTCCAGTATATTAATTATCTGCTGGACTCTACCGGTTCTGAGCCATACTGAAAACTCATGTATCGCATCGTATCACAAACAACAATACGATAAAACGGATGGATTCCATAAATATGTGGATTTCAAAATGCTAAATCGTGATTAAAAGGAAATCCAGACCGTTACAGGAAAACGCAGCTCATACCAATAACGAAATTAATTCGGAAGAAAATCACGAAACCTATACGTGTTTTTCAGCTGTCGTTGGGGGGCAACACATCGTAAAATTGACGACCTCTCCATTTGCCCCCCAAATATTATTTTATATTTATTTTGCTTGTTGGTTATACCTTATTCCTGGGAAAACGCGAATGATTAACAAGTATCTCTGTACCAAAGGACTTAGACACACAGTTTTAGAGCAACTCTGATACGAATAAATTAGATTCGGTTACAACCAAGAATGGCTTTGAACAATAACATTTAACTAAATAACACAAATATTTCATAAAAACGTTTAATTAACAAAAATATGTTAACATACATGAAAAACAATATATTGAGTACAGAATCTCTTTTGTGTGTGTGTGTATGGGGGAGGGGGGGTTAAATAGAATAAAAATCTGTACTTATTTTAATTTTTATTTATTGAGGAAGGAAAAAACAATATATGTATCACTTCTAGTAAAACAATTACCAATTATTTTAAACATTTAATAAATCAACCACACTGAGACACTTGTAGATAGAAATAAATCTTTGAATAATATAAATTTAACTTGTTAGAAAACCATGGGGCTCAAGAATAATAAAATAAAACAAATTATCTAAATTTTTTGTTTATATAAACTCATTGCTATCTACCAGATCTCTGTAGGAAAAAAATAAAACAATATTAATCAGATGGGAAAAACAGCACATTTGTACTCATTCTTGTCTACTATATAAAAACTACACAGAACTATATGAAGCTCTATTAAAAATCTTTATTTTATTTTATTAAGGCCACAGGTTCAATTGGCACTTTTCTTGCGCTAAAAAGTTCATTGAGTTAGTAATAGGTCTCTTGTTCAATCCATCCTCCAGGATTTCTGCGCAACAAGTACTTCCTGCTCTCGTCATACACGAAGATAAGCAGGGAGAAGGGGAGGGCAGGTAGCCACCAGTTGAACTTCAGGGGGTACATTCTCAAGCCCTTGTCCATGCCGGGGCAGTAGGACAGGAAGGCGGCAAGAACGGTCTCGAAAACGAGGCCGAAGTTCATGAACCAGTTCTTCATGCCCTGCTGGAACACGGAGTTACGTCTGGTCTTACAGATGATGAGATCAGCCCACTGTACAATGACAATGGAAACAAAGAAGGCAGTGTGGCAGGTATACTCGAGGACCTTTCTGTCCTTGTAGGTCCACTCCTGGCCGTAGCTGTCCTCCAAGTCGTTGATGGCAAGAGAGTCCCAGCTTCTACGCAGGCCAAACAGCTTGCTGGGCCAGAAACCGTTCTCGGCCATGATGACAAAGTAGACAAAGAAACCGGCGGAGGCCTGAATCATACCAATCTGACCATAGGCCATGGAGATCAGCCTCTCGTTTACAAGATTGTCGGTGAAGGGATTTCTGGGCTGACGCTTCATGATGTCAGACTCGGCCTGCTCGTAGGCCATGGAGATAGCGGGCACCATGTCAGTTCCCAAGTCAATACACAGAATGGTGACGGTACCGAGGGGAAGGGGCACATCAGCAAGGATAAACAGCAAGAATGGGGAAATCTCAGGGATGTTGGAGGTCAGGGTGTAGGCAATAGACTTCTTCAAGTTGTCGAAGATAAGACGACCCTCCTCAACACCGGTAACAATAGAGGCAAAGTTGTCGTCGAGCAAGATCATGTCAGCGGCCTGCTTGGACACATCAGAACCAGCAATACCCATAGCAACACCGATATCAGCCTTCTTCAGGGCAGGAGAGTCGTTGACACCGTCACCAGTGACAGCAACAATGGCACCCATTCTCTGGCAACCCTCAACAATGATCAATTTCTGCTGGGGAGAAGTTCTGGCGAACACAATCTCAGAATGGTACATAAGCAGTTCATCAAGCTGTTTCTCGTCCATGTCCTTGAGCTCACCACCGTGAACAACAGCGGCTCTAGCATCTCTGGGGTTAACCTTGCTGACATCAATGCCAAGACGCTCGGCAATATCCTCAACAGTTTCCTGGCCTTCGGAAATAATACCAACACACTTGGCAATGGCCTTGGCAGTGATGGGATGGTCACCAGTAACCATGATAACCTTGATACCAGCAGATCTGCACTTAACAACGGCATCAGGTACAGCAGCTCTAGGAGGATCAATCATAGACATAAGACCAACAAATCTAAGTCCCTCCAAGGGGAAGTTGCCCTCATCAGAATCAAAAGGATATCCTCTGGGGTATTTGTCAGCAGGCAGAACATAGTCGCAGAAACCAAGTACACGCTCTCCAAGACCTCCAAGAGACATGTAGGCAGTGTTAAAGGCATCCTTCCATTCGTCGTTCAAAGGCCTCTCGGTTCCGTCAACCATGATAGTGGAGCATCTGTCAAGGATTCTCTCTGGGGCACCCTTCATAACCAGGAAGTATCTCTTGTCGCTGGGGTCATCTCCATTCTCGTGAACAGAAACCTGGAACTTGTTGGTAGAGTTGAAGGGAATTTCACAAACCTTCTTGTTCTTTGATCTGTAGTCAATAACGTTTCCGTGGGTCAACTCAGTACACTTGAGGATAGCAGCCTCAGAGGCATCACCATTAACCTCTCTCTTCAGAATAGGAATATCACTCTGGCCAGACTTGAATTCAGCGCGGTTGCAAAGCATAGCAACTCTCTGGAGAGCAGCCCATCCAGGGGCGTTTCTGTCGAATCCCTTACCTGACTGATCCTCAGAGGTATCAGCCTCGTGAATCTTATTGTCGAACCACATGTGAGCGACAGTCATTCTGTTCTGGGTGAGGGTACCAGTCTTATCGGAGCAGATGGTTGAGGTGGAACCAAGGGTCTCGACAGCTTCCAGATTCTTGACTAAGCAGTTCTTGGAGGCCATTCTCTTGGCAGTGAGGGTCAGACACACAGTAACAGTGGCCAAAAGACCTTCAGGCACATTAGCGACAATGATACCAATCAAGAAAATGACAGCATCAAGCCAATGGTAGCCAAGGATAAAGGCAATGATGAAGAAGGTAACACCGAGGAAAACAGCGACACCAGTGATGATATGGATGAAATGAGCAATCTCTTTGGCAATGGGGGTTTCTCCAGTGCTGAGACCAGAGGCCAGACCAGCAATACGACCCATAACAGTGTTGTCACCAATATGGACGACCATACCGACACAAGTTCCCTCAACAGCGTTGGTGGAGAAAAAGGCAAGATTCTTGGTCTCAAGGGGATTCTCGTGGGTCATTTCGGGTCCTCTAGACTGAGGTTCAGATTCTCCAGTCAGGGAAGAGTTGTCGACCTTGAAGGCCTTGGACTCCAACACTCTGATATCGGCAGGAATTCTGTCACCAAATTTAACCTCGACAATGTCACCAATGGTCAGCTCCTCAGCCTTGATGTTAAGCTTCTCTCCGCCACGACGGACAAGAGCATACTGGGGCACAAGGTTGGCAAAGGATTCCATAATTTTGTCAGACTTAGATTCTTGATAGTAGGAGAAAATGCCAGTAACCGTTACAACAGCAGTCAACACAATACCCAGGTACAAGTTATCATCTGGAGGCTCCTCGAAAGCACTTGCCTGTATAGAGTAGGCAACGAAGCACAGAATGGCTCCGATCCACAGCAACATGGCGAAACCGGAGAACATGTTCTTACAGAACTTGACCCACTCCGGTGTCTTGGGTGGTGGGGTGAGAGCGTTAGGACCATACTTTGCATAACCCTCCTTGGCAGCCGCAGCTGTTAGGCCGCTTTCAGTGTTGGTGTTGAACCTCTTGCATAGCTCTTCTACGCTGGCCTTGTGGGTGTCGATCTCGAGCTCCTTCTTAAGCTCATTCAGATCCTTTTTGTCCTTCTTCTTAGCTGAAATAGAAAAAAAATATTAAATTTTCAAAATAAATAATAATTAAATTAACCTAAAAGATAAATCATGTAAGTCAAAATTTTTGCAAAAAGTCTCATAAATTGAATGAAAGAGAAAAAGAATGATAAATTACTGAATGAAAATAAACAAATTATGAAACTACACATGAGAAAATATCAAAATCTTATTTTTGTTAAAATGTATCCTAAGCGTTTTAAATGTCTTAACAATAGAATGAAAATAAGATTCCTATTTAGATAGACCATTTGTGTAAACACAAGAAAGGCAATACCTCAGCTTTAAAATAGGAAATAAAATTTTACTATTAAGAAAATATATATCATTAAGGCCATAAAGACATCCAATTAAAATCTAAAAGTAAAAGCTAGCAGCAATGTAATACAATAGCTATAAAAATTTAATATTCAGCACATTTAAATCATAGTAGTAATTTTATTTACAAATAAATAATGTACATGTATAAATATACAAGCTACATTGTATGCTAATCAAATGTGCTGTCTCGGGCTTTCTTATACTAATAAAATAAATTGAGATGATGTATATCAATGCTCTTGCTTTAATTTTTCTATTCATGATTTCATTGAGAATAATTGATACCAGTCCTCACACTTATACACACACACACACACACACACACACACACACACACACACACACAGATAATATCACACAGACCCACATGATCACACAAACTTATCACACAAAAATAATAATAAACACAAAAGCATAGAATTTTTTTTTTGATTTTAAACTTAATAAATAAATTCATAAGATTTTTTATAGTTCCAAAGTCTTTTAGTGCAGAACAAGACTTTGGACAAGAACAAAAACTTTGGCCCTTTTTCTTTTACCTTACCTACCTAACCCTTTCAAATCCTTATACAATATTAATAATAAATTTTATCCCTTTCCTAGCCATTTTGAATTTACTGGCACATGCAGAAAAAATTGAGGACAAAAATAAAAAAAAACTTGTATTTTTGAACTTTGAGCAAACATATGCTTCGCCTGAAGAATAATTTTGATATAAACAACTTTTTAAGAAAATATGTGTGCCTTTAAACAGCACTAAAACAGAAAGCTGTTTTTTAGGACATTTTTGTGAGAGGCAGGGGGTATTAAAGAAAGAAAATCAAAGGCCATAAAAGGATTAATAAACCTAAATTTTTCCAATATAAAGACTTTTAATTAAGACACTAAAATTTATTTGTAATTTAGAAACTAATGATTATTCTACATTTAGAAACTAATCTATCAATCAAATTCTGATGTGGCTAAGTACCCGTGAAATATTCAGAATATAAATATAAATAACTTCTATTTAAATCAAATTGATGAAACAATAATATTTACAAACTTTTAACACTATTTAACAACTTGTAAATTCTTTAAACAATTGGCATTGAATTGCAATTGATTAAGTTAAAAACAATAGATATTAGAAATAATTTATTCTTTTAGTTTATAACTAGAGCAATTTTACTTAAATCTAAATTATATTCCAAGCTAATAATTTTAGACTAACAATCAAATAATCTAAGAGTAACAAACTTTTTTTTATTTTTGCTTTATGTTTAAATCTAATATTTTATTAAATGAATAAATATAAATTATGAGTTTGTAATAAATAAAAAAAATATGGAGAGCAATTGCTGAAATCTGATCAGAATCTTATCTCTTATCAAGAAATATAAAGCTTATCTGAGATTAATGGAGTGTTAAGGTTTATTAGAATCAAAACAGTTAAAATGACTTACTATCCTAATTTACTTATTGTATACTAAAATAGTAATAAAAAGTGTACAGTTTAGATAGCTTTGTAACAAACCAACCCCACCCCTCCATTAAGCCCTAGATAACCAAGTATCAGAACCTCGCACCCTGTAATCCTTTTCTAAGAAATAATTAGACCCCAAGTAGATTCAGTCAACTAGAAATTTAATGAATTAAGTTCTTGCAAATCTACAAATGTGTTTTAAACGGCAATGATAATAAATATAAAATAAATACCTGTATTTTTTCTTGATATAATATTGTGTTTTAATAGGTATTTGATATTTAGACAATAATAATTTTTAATTGGCAGTAATAAATAAACTCTATTTTCAACTGGTTAAATTGTATAAATGTAATGGTAAAGAGGGCGAGGAGGGGGGGGGGGGGGGGGAGTGGAAGTCTAGTTTTCAATATGATAATGATTGTGCATTATTCCTTACTTTCATACAACTTTCAATTTTACACAAATTTTTGTTTATTTTTAAAACATTACTCAATTTTTCTTGAAGTTGAAAGAGTTTTGTTTGAAGAAAAATGAGATGAAAAATATTAAGTGAGATTTTTGAAGAAATTATGTCTAGTTTGTTGATAGATAAAGAAAATAATAAATGTGTTTCCATAAGGATGGCAAATCCATAAAAGCGAAGCATTAAAATAATACGAAAGAACGAACGAACATTAACACTTTAATTGACGCTTAACATGTCTAAATTCAGGTTAATAGCTTTCAGTTACGGAACTAATTATTGAAAAGTTTCGCTTTTAAAAATGTATATGATATGTTTAACTGCAAAAAGCCTTTGGCATTAAATCCTAATGGTGGCTATTTGAACAATTAGAACTAGTTTCTAGAAAAATTACTTCAATTATTTTAATAGAAAAAAGTTGAAAGTTAGTAATATATGATATTGACACTTTTTTCCTGCAGCAAAATAGAGAAAATTTAAATAAACAGATTTTGATTATTTTCTTTTCTCAACTTCCGTATATATTATGTAGGTAATCTATATTCATAAACTTAATTAAAATAAAATTTTCAAAAATATAAATTGATGACAAACATGATTGACACACAAGTTAAAAAATAACATTTTTAAATTAAAATTGTTGATCTTATGCACTTAATGTATGGCATATTTTTTAGGCGATAAATAAAATGATGATCGAGCATTTCTATCTTTTTATAAAATAAATAAAATCCTCAAAATAATAAGTTATATAAGTTATTGTGGATTCTATCAATCATCACGGTCTAGTGAGCCTTTAAAAATATATTTCAGGCCTAACTATGCCCACACAATTTTTAGGCAGCAAATGTTCTCTACTAAAACCTTTAATCTGTCTGTTAGATTATTAGATTTATCAAAGTGATATTAATCCCAACAAGTATTTAAGTATTAAAATCGTGTAAATTAAAACTATTTGCACATGGATTGTTTGATTTTCTATAAATTAAACAAACATTTTCATTTACCGATGCGTACACTAAGTAAATAATGTAAGATTAGGTAGTAAAATGTGTTATTATTGTTTAATTCTAATAATAAATGTGGCAAAACTAAAACCCATATGACTATCTAAAAAAGTTCTTGAAAACATTTTGAATTTTTTAAGAATTATAATTAGTCCGAACATGTATTTTAAGTACACGAAACTTCAGACGGAATTGGAAAAACATTCTTAAGAAAGAAAAATGTATATTCAAAAGGGAAAATATTTTTTTAGAAACGACTCCATAACTCAGTTCTAAATGAATTTAAGGAGTTTGGAGAAAGATAATTTTTTTTAAAAAGGGGAATATAAGAAAAAGGAGTAGCGGGAGGAAGTATGAAGTTTCAGTATAAGCTGACCGGATTCTATAGCGCTTGTTCTATGAATTACCTCCTCATTTTTCACCTTACTCCTCCTTTTTCATAGAAATCTGTCTATTTAACAGCAGTTTCACATCACCCCCCCTCCCCCACTTCATCCTAAGTCCAGTCACCGCGGCAGAATATTTTATATTGATGACTTCCCATCTAAGCTCAACAAGAACTTTCTTAAACTAGCGGCAAAAGAAAGTAAAAATCAAAACTTTTCCATTGTAATTATTAACCAAATATATGTGGAGTAATTTTTTTATATATTAAAATATGAAGTAGCTACGCTATTAAAATGCTGTAAATACATGTTAAGATGACCGCCTCCTTCTTTTTAAGATTGTAAAGGAAAGCAAGCTGCAGCCTATCTCAAACAGATGTAATAAAGATACGAGGGGCGGTCTTAGAGGGAAGGGAAAGGGAAGGGAGGAGAAAGGGGAGGGAGGCTTAGGAGTCATATGTTACCGGCAAAAAAACATGACGTAAGTTTAACTAAAATGGGACTTTCCAGCCTTATAATTTATCATTAGGACTTGTTTATGAAAGCTTTTACATCTTTTTATACTCTGCTCACATCATAAAGGCTTAATGTTTACGTTTTTGGTACATCTAATAAAACGTCATTGCGACTAAAATACAAGTTACTCAAAGCTTAGTTGCGTTAGCATTATTTTTAAGAAATCTGCAAACTTGATAAGAACTATTGAATCATTACAAACGTTTTACAAATTAAAAAGAAATACATTTAAAATTTTTAAAATTATTATTTTTAAATTAAAAAGTCATTGCTTTCTTAATATTTAATAAATATATAAAATGCTCAAATAATGCTGAAAATATTTTTATCAAGCATCAAATATTAGTTTGATAGCAAAGATGTTGTCAAAATGATGCGATCAAGATTGAGAAAATATTTAATCATGCACTGTTTACATGACCCATATCAACTAAATATGCCTGGAAATATCTCAACACAACACCACAAGGAAATTAAATTGTGATGCTTGAAAGAAAATAAAAAACTTTATGCATATTACATAATCAAATTACTATAAAATTAAATATTTAGGAATTTAAAAAATAAGAAAAGGCTTTAATAGGATTAGAAAGCTTATATGTTGATAATCTTTTAAGTTCTGTGTTTTTAAACTGTAAAGATATACATGATATATACTACACTTGTAAGAATTGGCGTCATTCAAACCCATCCAGCCATTATCTTTCAAAACTAAAAGGGGACGATCCAAATATCGGGATTAAACTAGTATCTACGCGTAGCGCCGCCGCGTGGGAAATCCACCTAATCAAGCAACGGAAATGTTCTATACTTAGACGGGGGGAAAATGTACTTTCATCTCTATGTATATTTATTTATACCAAAAAAGCCACAATATTAACGCAACTATAAATACTTATGAAATATTATTAATACCCGCAAAAAAAGGTTTATAGAACAAAATTTAAAATCTTAATATTTAATAAATATTCAAAATAAGCGACCGCTACCATTCTAATAATAACTTAGCTACAAATAACTGGACTCGACCGGACCTTAATTTACTAGATCATAAAATTATATTTAGTAACCCCGATCAAATATTTTATATGCGTTCCTTGACAACTGCAAAAAAATTTAACAATAAAAATGAGGTTATTATTTTGATATTTGTAAGATTATTCATACAATTAATCTTAGTAAAATATACATAAAGTATGAGGTCTCTTTTCGACAGGCATTATCAATAAATATTAACTTGATATGTAATAACAGAAAACAATAGAACACATACATATCTTTCTTAGAAATAAAATAGCTCATCTATCAATAATATTCTAAAATGCCCTAAAAATGCACTTGAAATTTTTTAGGATATAGTCCCTTTCGTGACAACGCTTCTTAAGGGCCGTTTCGTCGTATTTTCTCAGTAGCTTTTAAAAAGTTATTTATGGTGTTAGCCCCGAAGGGTTAGTGCACCCCACAGGAGCTAGAAATAGGAGAAAATCTACTGTGAAAATGCGACGAAACGCCCCTTAAGAATCGTTGTTACGAAAGGGACTATACCCTTATTTTTTTCATAATTTTTTGCTATAAACACGACGTGTGCATGTTATTTTAAAATCATATGGCTCTGTATGTTACATAAGGTGCATCGGAAGGTATCTCATTAGGAAAACTGTGACGTCAATTCATTTCAATTAACCGGTCCTTTCCTATAGATATTCAACAGGGCATAAGGGATAAATAAATGGTTCGATAAAGTGCATTTTACAATGTAGAAGTTAAATATACTAAACTTAAAATCAAATATTTTGTCGAATTTTGTGTGTTCCTAAGTCCCTGAAAATCTTGCATTCAACATTTTCGAATGTAGTTTTTAAATAGACGGTAAAAGGATAAAATATTCAACGCGATTCGTTGCACAATCACATAAGCAAATTTTAAAATTGTGTATTTTCATTTTAAATATTTTCAAAAAGGTACATTTTAAGGATACAAAATTTCCAATTGAAAAATTGAATTTTTGCCCAACTCCTATCAATCAATTAAAGATAACATTTATAGTTTGCCACAAAAACGTTAACAAAAACTTGTGTTATGATTATTGTGTAAACAAAAAGAAATATGAGATACAAATCTGACTTTTTTTATCAATATGTAAACTCTTTATAATACTATCATTATAATTTGCATTATATTTATATTTAGAAGTTTAAAACAGAGGAAAATATATGCAATAAATGATTTTAAGACTAAATAATATATGTATATGTATACAGCTTTTCTTATTTAAATGATCCATGTTTCAATTGGTCAATTATGCCTAATGATCTTATTCGATCAGGCATACAAACTTTAATAGCTGTTATGCTTCCTATGCTAGTTGAATATTAATAAGAACTTGACAAGCTTATCTCAACTTAAAGATAAAGAAAAGAATTTAGGGTTGATGGTATTAAAATATTTGGCTAAAAGGTTTAAATAAGTTGACAACATTCCTCTGACACCTACCATTTAGTTTTAACATTTATATTTTTTTTCCTCTCTAAATTGTAGGAAAATTGCAAATTTTTAGAAATGTTAACTAATTTTGAAATCTAATTCTGTGCTAAAAGTTAAGCAGTAAAACAAGGAAAATTTTTTTTTTATAAAATCGTAGAAATGAAAAAAACATAGTAAGGCGATTTTTATAAAAGATGGGTATTCACCAAAGTGAACTTAATTAAAAATAAAATCTGCGAAAAAAATGAAATATTTGCATGAGCTTGAATGTACTGTGTGGTAAAATGGAATGTAAAAAGATTCTTACTTTCAAATACTTAAGTTTTTTTGCGGATTTTTCACTCTTTCAAATTCTTTAAAAAATCTAATTTATAGGTAAAACGTTTATATGTACTGTTTTGGGCATGAAACTGATTAGATAATATACATATTATTACGATCATAAATTATAAAAAAAAAACAAGGAAAACTTTCCAACCATAATTAACTTGAAATTATGATCAAAATAATATTTTTGGATAAAAAAAATTGAATAAAACTTATTTTGCTTAGGAACTCGCACTGTTGCCCAAATTTTACCTACTCGGGCATTTTCACATTTCTTAAGATTTAGGGAAAGTTAAATACAAAAAAATAAATTTACGCTTAGATTAAAAAATTATGTTTTTGTCATTTTATGATTGATTACTTCAGGAGAAAATAGATAATTACAAAAATCCTTTTTTGTTTGGCAATTTTCTAATCCTTTTATCACTGAAGATATGGCAAATTTCTTTCACTAACATCTACACCACCCCCACCCCCCTTCTCTTCATTGCTTTAACTTTCCACGCCTTGACTAGCGTGGCGTGGTCCCTATCCTGAAATTCTAGTTTGACAAGAACACATCAGAACTACATTTAAACTCCACATATATTTACTATAAAGATGGGGCCCTAGTAAACTAACAAAACGTTTATTGTCGCACGTCATGTTTTTTGGGCGTAAGTTACCATATGACACAAAAACAATTTCTATGCAAAGAACTAAAAAAAAAAAAAAATTTTCCTCACTAATCTTATTCAAAACTGATTATTATTGCTTGTAGATTTCATGATGTTCTATCGAGGCGACTATTTTTAACTTCTGATAGAAAATTTAATGATTCAAATGAAACGAAAACAAGTCTACTCCCTATATTTTATCAATATGAATTTATTAATTTAATTTGAGTTGAATAGAAAATAAACAATTTTGAATGTAAAAATATGATATAGAACAAAGTGGAAAGGAAAATCCTAATCTGCACTTCCTTTTATATACATCAATTGCAAAATTGAACCTAGTAAAAACACATAAAAGCATACACCCATCGTATTAATTCAAAATTCATTTGGATGGTATAAGTGAGGGTCAAAATATTTTGCTAAAGCTAACAAGGACAACTTTTGTACAAGCAGCTCAGCTGTACAAAATTTTTAACCCTTCTAGTTCCTTTATTCTCTACGACATGAGTAAAAGCTCTTTGCTATAAAGTTAAGAAATGATATAAACATCCAACTAAAAACTATGATAGCAGTACAAATTGATCACTTTTGCCGTAGCTGCGCTTCTTAAAAAACTAGTCCATGTGATTGCATGATAAAAATTTATGCCCACTAGAAACCAGTTAAATACATTTCAGATGAATGGACCTTAAATTTGTGTTCAGCTTGTAACCATAAAAAAGGAAAATGTCCAATAAATTAGGCAACATATTTTCAACAAACCTAAAATTAAGCATTAAAATTAAAAATCAAAGTAAGATAAGAAAAATTTACTTAAGGAATAAAAACTTACTTGGTAAAAATTAAAGAGTTGCTATGCAACAAAAAAACAGCAAGCCAACTTACGTTAGACCTTTCGTTTGTAATTGTTGTTGGGACAAAAACTAATGTGTTTTCTGCTGTGATGTAACAGGTGGAAATTTAACCCCTCTTTAGCTTTCAATATGATGTCCCAAACAAATTGACCAAAAAATTAATTTACAAAGAAAATTCAATTTTTTTACAACATCAACAAATCCAAAAAATAATTGTTTAACTTTATATGCTCAATTAAAATGAAAGTTCTTTTTGCTTTACCTAGGTATCTAACAAATTGAATAAAAACTTTAGTACACAAAAATATTTTAGAAACATCCTCAATATTGCTGTAATATTAAGTAGAAAGGTCTCGTTTAAACAAAAAAGTTTCTCAAATTAAAAAAACTACTAATTTTATATAAAATATCCATAAAAAGTATTACTAATATTACTTAAACATCCTATTCTTCAAGTTTGCCCATGTTATTAGGGTCAAGCAAGGCCAATGCAAAATATGTCTTAATGAATCAATTGCAACACTTTTTTTCTATTTCGCTATGCAATTCTATTTTAGAATATCTCATACAATTTTAAGCCAATAGAATATACTTTCTAAAACTAAAATGAATAATAAGATTTTGTAAATAAAAAAAAGCTTAAATTGAGATCAAATGTAAACAAAACACTTTTTGATATGCCCTATCTCTAAGTTACTCTGTTGACCCAATTTGGGCAAAATTTCTGCGATATACAAACTTTTTAGAGCAGTTAACATCTGACACTTTGAGTCCTATGAGAATTTAAACAATCTCAGATATGACATTATTGTTTGGTAATGACTAAAAAAGCTGAAAAAAAACAATAACAAAGTTTTCAAAAGTAAAGATATTAAAAATAATCTAAAATATTTCAAAGCTAAACTTTAGTCAAACATTCTAGAATATGATTAAGAGGCATTATAAATCTGAAGGCATAATACATTAACCCTTACCACGCAAACTTAATAATACTATAATGAAAGTACTTTATTGTGTGCGCGGCTGTGTAGTGGAACCCCTGTGTGACCAATAATTGATCTTATATTCAGTATTAATGGTTGCTAACCAATTTTCAATATGTGCACATCAAGTAATATTAAACATATGCAACTTAAAATCCCTTATTTGTAACAAAGCTCTTGCTTGCATTATACTTAAATCCCCTAAAAAACTACAATGCATTTGCCTGAAATGTAGGTTTTAGTACATTTTTGTGGATATGGAAAGATATTTACAAAATAAAAATTTTGGGAAAATTTAAATTTTAGTGCTTAAGTAGTGCAATGTTTTTAATGGATTTCTTTAAAACTCTTACAAATAATAATACAAATTGATTCTAGAACACTATTCCATGTCCATTACACCTACACGTAACAAAATTTTCCCCTCATTCATCAATTGTTCGTTGCACCTTATTCCTTACAAACCAATAAACACTCTTAGAAATTTTTGCAAAAAAAAATACATTGCATCTTAGGTATTTCAAAAGCATATACCTATTCAGTGCATTCAAAATTAAAGTAAGCCAAAAAAGTCCTTTCCATAGGAAAAGAACCACTTAAATATTTGTTATCTTTTTAGAGTGCAAAAACCCCACCCTTAAATCCTCTTACCCACACACCCCTAAGTATCTTACAACAATACATGTGATATGCACAATAGAATGCTAACATAGAAACTGCAGCTGCCCCCCCCCCCCTATTCTTCCCCTTCCTCAAAATTGAATGAACTAATAATTGCTAGCTGCTGCTTTACTAGATCGGGCTTAGGGACGTGTTGCGTAATAAATATAGGAATGCATGGATGTTATGCACCTTATAATATTATTTCCAGTTTCATTCAGATGCATTAAGAAATATAAAAAAATTTATCTCCAGAACATATTTAATATCTATGTATTTGCCCAAAATATTTTTTTTATTTTACATTTTAAAAAGCTTGCAAAAATTATTTTTTCTTCTTCTAATAAATAAAGAGTTAAAATATAACAAAATAAAAGTTGATAACTTTTAATGGATGATTTATTGAGTTTCTTACACAATAAGGACTACCTAGACTATTAAAAAAAACTAACAACTCATTCTATAATCATCAATCTAGTGAAAGAGAGAAGAAATGGTATATACATGAAAGGATGATAAAATCAAAACTAAAGAAAGTGCATTCTTTAAACATCAAAGCCAGAAGTGGATCCTAAGAGATAAGATATATCAAAATTAATATTTTTGAGAAAGAATTTTGGTATTTTAAAAATTGCAACTTCTAAGCTCCAAGCCATATTTAATTGTAATTTTTTGTGCTTATAAATATAAAAACAATTGTATAACCATATGATTTCAAAACAAATATTTTTATTAAACAAAAATCATTAACTTCAACCCTTTTCCAAAACCCCAGAGCAAAACAAACCATGAAACTTAGGAAAATCTTTCAAGTGAAATGTGTCTAAAGGCACGCACACACAAACACACAGACAAATGCAAGAAGGAAAACCACCCCTTTAATTCAACTCTTCCTTTTCCTACCAATTTCCTTACCCCCATGTAGCAGCAACCCTTTGAATAGTTGTATATTGTCCTGTCCTGAAATACTGCCTATATAGGCCCTTGTTATAATATGAGAATAACTGGTCACATTATAACCAGAGCATATTATAATATCCTACTTATCATCCACTCTGCATACAAATTACATACTTGTCATTTAAGAAATAACCATGTTCAGTAAATATAGCAAAGGAGCAGGGTGGGGAAAAACCCAGGGTTTTTTTAAAAAAGCCCAACCCAACCCATAAAAACCCTTAAAACCCTGGGTTTTATTGGGTTTTTTCGGGTTTTATTGGGTTTTTTCATTTAGGAGTCAAATACATTTGATATATTGATGAAATATTAATGTTTATGTTGTTGTAGGTAAAAGGTAAGCAAGATTTCACAATAGACAAGATAGATAATGAAAAAAAAAACTGGCATTTCGATCAATTATAAACCATTATTAGCAACGGTGCACAAAATATTCTATTAAGGGGGAGGGGAGGTTAAAAGCTTCAAAACATGGAACCTCCTCCTCTATTCCTAAGCTGTCAATTCAACACCCCCCCCCCTCCCAGAAATTATTAAGGTATTCCCCTTTTTACATCCCCTTAATAAAACCCTCTGCACGCCACTGTAACTATTTCCTTTCATAAATTATTATGTTTTAGTTTAAAAATCAATTATGATTATGTAATTTACACAATTTATATATTCATCAATTTAGTAGCAGAGCATTTTCTGAAATTAAGTTTTGAATGAAAGTAATTTCATAAACATTTGAACAATAAGTAGAGCATCATTTTTATAAGGGGGGGGGGGGGGGGGGTTAATGCAACCATCTCGTAATCAATGATTAAATAGCACTTAGAACTCGAATTTCGATCAGAAATTTTTCATGAGTAATCCTTGGTAGGTCTATTTTCCCTAAATCGAACAAAAAGTTGGAAAAAGTAACGACTGGCGGCTCAGCCGTTTAGCCGTTTTTTGCCTATTTTGAGGGCAAATTCATCATTAATTACGTAGGAATCAACTTTTAAAACATATTTTGGTTTAATTCATGTTAAATGATAGCAATAACCATTTTTAAAATTTCTAGTACCTAAAGCAACCAGCTAGAACCGTTTGATAAGGTTTTTGAGCGACAAAAAGTATTATGTGTAGATATGTTTTGTGACTAATTTGCTCTTAAGATAGCCGAAAAATGGCAAAACATCTGAGCTGCCAGCCGTTAGCCATTACTTTTCCAACTTTTTGTTCGATTTAGGGAAAATAGACTTACCAAGGATTATTCATGCAAAATTTCAGATCAAAATTCGAATTCTAAGTGCCATTTAATCATTGATTACGAGATGGTTGCATTAACCCCCCCTCCCCCCTTACTTCATATTTTTTTACGTTTTTTAGGTAAAATTTGCTTTAAAATGTTATTAGATCCTAGTCTTTGAGTAAATAGAGGTTTAATTTGTAAATTTTAACGTGAAATTTCAATGTATTTTCAAAAACCCAAAAAACCTTGGGTTTTTTTTCAATGGGTTTTTAAAAAAAACCTGGGTAGGTTTTTTTGGGTGGGTTTTTTGTATGCCCACCCTGCAAAGGAGAGAGTATGGTATTTGGTAAGTAAACAAAATTCTTTGCATAGGGTTTATATGCAGATTTCCTTATTAAGTTTATCTAAATTCAACACTAAAGAAAGAAGAAAATAGGGCTTATACATAGTCTAGTTATAATAAACTTGATAAAAAAAAAGATTTATGAACTGAAGAAAGGAATATTTGTAAAGTCTTAAATTACATTGACAACTAGTATATTCCACCTCTAACCCATCCCCTAAGATTTGAAAAATCATTAATTAACACAAAATATTGCCTGCCAAAGTGCAAAGTAAGAAAATTTTAATATTCCCCTTAGAAATCTAAATAAGAACATGTGTGAATTATTTCCCAAAAGCCAAAATATTCATGTGTTTCCGCTTTTATAAATAAAATATAATACATATGCATATTTAAATTTTAATGGATAAATGTGAATTTAAATACTATTATAAGCTACAATTATAAAAAATTAAAATATACAGGTGTTTAGTAAACATAAACTTGTGGCCTTATTTTTTATATTCTAATAAAACATATTTTTCATGTCATGTTTAGCATATACAAAAAATAGGTAAAATAAAATGGAAAAATGACAAAATATAAACCATAAATTTTAGCAAAACACAGGTAAAATTCAAGATAAACATCGCTATAACGCACACACAAACATGACAGCCACACAAACACATAATACATTGCAAAATTTTTGAACCATGAAGAAACACAAAACCACAAATTAATAATATTTAGTATTTACATCCATATTAATATGACATCTCTTCACTAATTCATCACTTTAAGCACACACACATCATAAACAAATTATTTTATCAAAAATATTAAAAAATCTAAGATATTTAAGTAAAATTATAAAAATTGTTAAGTTTTAATGTTTAAATAATGTAAAAAAATAAGAAACTCACCGTCTGCCCCGCGCCCCATGGTGATTGGTGTGCGAGTGAGAAGAAAACTAGTGTTGTGCAGTTGCGCTACTCTATACACAGATACAGAGGGGGGCTGGGGGGTGCCCACAGGGGTGCAACAAAGTGCCTAGGAACAGGAAGAGATGGTGTGGGTAGGAGAGTTGTAGATTTTCTCTGGACAAGGCAGCACAGGAGAGGTGGGAAGGCAATTTATATGTGTGTGTGGTTGTAAGTATTGGCTGAAAGGAGAAGGTAGATTAGGACTATAGTTACCAGGGTTTACTATAGTCTGCCTCAAATTTCTACAACAAATATGCTTTCTTAACAAATCATATTAATAAATATAACTAACAGCACCTCTACTTATGTTAGAATGAAATATAATCTTTAATAAATAAGAAAAGAAAGCATCCCTTAAGTCAGGCACCGGCCTATGGAGAAGGGGGGGGGGAGATTTTATGATGTTTGGGATGACACAGGGGGAAGCTTGGATATAAGCAACAGGTTCCAGTTAGGAGTATGGGGAAGGATGGGAGGAGGGTGGAAGTGATTGGGCGAGATTGTGTGAGGTAAATAGAGAATGGGGTGGGGGGAGAAAGCAGATATATCCAAGGCACTGTATGCGTGTGTGTAATGTTTGTATGTAGATGGATGGTCACACACAAAAGTACAACCTGAAAAGAAACATAATTTTAGTTTTTTGTAGTTTAAAACGTTTTCAGGGTATTTTGAGTTTTTTTAGAGAATAATAATAGATAAAAATCGGAATTTAAAAATAAAAATGAATTCATTAGTTCTTTCTTTAGAAATGGATGTTAACCTTAATATAAATTGCCAATTACACAGAAAGTGTATAATTTCTGACACATTAATTGAACATATTTTAAAAGTTGATAAATTTCCGTCCACTTTGATATATATGTGTAGCAACAGAAAGGGAAAGAGAACTTAGGAAGTGTGCAAGAAGGGGGGGGGGGGGGGGGCTATAAGAAGAGAATATTCAGAAGACCTGTGACATAAAAGTACGATAACATATACATATATTTACTACAAGTACATGTATATACACAACAAGAGAGTAAAATTCTAACAGGGATAGATAGATAACTCACTTACATTTCTGAGATATTTTAATCCAACTTTCTATAGTACAAAAATGTTACAAAAGTACTATTAGTTGTTGAAAAGTACTCTCCTATGTTGAACAAAGAATACCCTGCATATTATTGGGCTTTTAAACCATTTTTTTTAGCAAAGCAAATGGATGGATGACGCACACACACACACACATACACACGCGTACAACGCCATCCATTGTTTTGATCTCTGAAATGTACCTGGAAACAAGAATGACAACATTTATAATAGCGAAGCTTAACCTATCAGAAACGATTGTTGACAATTAAAAAAGTAGTTTGATACCTAACACACAAAATTAATGATCTATGATCACTAATTGCTATCCATTACTGACGTCGTATTGACGGACCGAACTTAATCATAGAAATGCCGGGCTTTTCATAAGATTATTATTGCGTACGAATATTTGAATTATAATAAAAAGAAAAATTGGTGTATAAAAGTTTATACGAGAATCATTATCGTACGGAAGAAATTTTATTGAGTAAATCTTTCCTAAAAGTATGTATGTACGTATTTACGTTGATCCTTTTATATAAAGTAGTAAGCTTTTTTGTCTGTAGCGAAGGATTTCGCCAACCGCTGAACCGATATGGTTCTCCTGTACAGTGTAGCTTCATATAGGTGCTAGGAAGCTTTTATCTTTTTGGTGGGAGGGTACCACTAACCTCCCGAGAGAAATCCACCCTAGAAAAAAAAAAATAACCTTTTTTACAACTAAAATTTAATGGCCAACCTTTTCTCAAGTGCCCCTAGAGGCCTCTTGGGGGCGAAACCTCTAGTATTTTTTATATTTTACTGAAAGCTATCATCTTATTATATAAAGTGGTGACAGTCTGACTTTACAAAAACTTCATGTAAAACTTCTTGTAGGTCGTGGGAAGTTTAACTTTTTATCCACCAAAAAAATGAGGTAGGGGGGATTGTCACCCAACCATTTTGGTGTCATATACCCTAAATGCTAGGGGCGAAGTCACTAGTTTCATTCAATATTAGTAAGAAATCTACATTATATCATATTATTTATCCAGTAACCACATTTTGAGAGGTGTTTAATTGGTAAAAATAAGAGTTAAGAATTCAGACATAGAAGTAGTACTTACTAAGGGGGGGGGGAAGTTCTGACACATTTGCGTAAACGGTGATTATTGGCTTTATCTTTGGACTGAGAGGATAGGTTATTAGGGATAAAATCATTCTTATATGATAAATTTCCCCCAGATTTAAGATTTTTTGGATAGGCCTCCAGGTTTCGGAGCTCCAGGCCTCCAGGTGGTCTCTGTACAGGTAAAAATTAAAAATAATTTTTTTTTTTTTAAGAGTTAGAGGTTAACTTATAAAACAAAATATGCTTCTTTTTGATTGTTATTCACATATTTGAATAAAAAACATACATATTTTGTCTCATAAGCTGACTTCTAACTCTTAAAAAAAAATTTTTTTTTCCATTTTTACCTGTACAGAGACCACCTGGAGGCCTGGAGCTCCGGAACCTGGAGGCTTAACAAAAAAATCTTAAATCTGGGGGAAATTCATCATATAAGAATGATTTTATCCCTAATAACCTATCCTCTCAGTCCAAAGATAAAGCCAATAATCACCGTTTACGCAAATGTGTCAAAACTTCCCCCCCCCCTTGACCCTAAACCCTAGGTATTTTAATCAACTTTTTTTCAATTGCTTTCCCCAAAGTGAATTTTACGATAAGTGCATGATAAATGCATGTAATTTCAAATCAAATTCAAACAAAAAACAAGGCTTCTCATAATGTAGGTTGTTTTCATACTCTAGAATCGTTCCTAAACCTTGTTTTAGTAATACGAAGCAATCTTAGAAGCATGAAATTAAATCAGATGGTTAGATGGTTCTACAGAGGTTAGGCATGATAGTATTTACCTTTAACATATCTATAATACATGCAAACAGTAGTTACAGTTGAATAGCTTTGCTTTTATGGATTAGAACCGGTTCTCAGCCATACTAAGAAATCATGTAAGGTATCGTATAACAGACAATTTTACACAAATTTAAAACATATCATAAACTTGTTACCAGATTTGTTAACCCAGAGGGTCCTAAGGTTATTTTAATCTTAATTTTTTATTTTAATATTAGCGGAAAGCTGTCCACAATTTTATGCGTAAATACCAATTATCCAGATTTCTTATCGTTTTAACATTAGGCTCAAGGACTCGAACATGTAACTCACCAATGATGAAAAGTTTAGAGTACAAGATAACTGGAAAAGGAATTTTTATTCATTAGTTTGTTATAGTCAGGAAAGGGAGGGAGGGGGAAATTTGACTAAAAATTAAAATTTATGTCCCAAAAATTGATTAACACGTTCTTCCATTCTTTAACATTCGGGTCATTGTTGATTTATGATTGGTCAGTACAAGATAGGTAACTTTTCCGTTTTATTTATATCTACATAAGGAACAATTTATATTATCACTGGCAGCTGCGCCCCTAGTATCTAGGGGCTCTGTATTAGAAAGGGTGGGAAAGGGCAAAAAATAGCCTAAATCAACCGAAGACTTTATTATGAAGATAAAATAGACTAAAACCATCCCGATACCAATGTTTAGCTTCCTTTAAGTGAAGAATTTAATAGGTAGAGTATATATCAAAATTTTTTAACTACAGACCAAAAAACTTAATAATTTAAATGATAGGGAAAATGAAAAAAAAAAAATAATTCGTCGACCATTGTCACATCCCTATAATCCCTGGTGGTAGTAGTAGTAGATGTTTGAGCTAGTAACAACTAGAACAATCACAACAAAATAGTATAGTACAAGGGTAAAAGAATAGGTAAGTTGACAGAAATTTCAACTATTTCCGTCCAGTTTACTCCAGGGAACTAAAGGAATAAGTCAATGGCCGATAAATTGATGTACATCCCCAATTATGATACACAAAATTATCCCTTCCGTAGATTACAATTAGTAGTTGAAACTTTGGACACTTAACTTAATGAACTAACCAATCAAAAATTCAATAAAAGTCCCCAAAGTTGTGAAGTCAGCGAATAAGAAAACGTTATTACAAAGCTCTGGGTACATTTATCTGGTTTAAACGAGAAGTGTAAAAAACATTGATTTTTTTCTCAAAAAAGAGTAATATTGTTGATTATCTTGGGGGAATGTAAATCAATTTATCGTCTATTGTCTTATCCAATAAGATCTCTGTACATTTCTGATTAACAAAAAAAGAATTGTGGTTTTGTCCCAGGGAAAAATATTTGAACAGGTATGAAATTATCCTTCCTTATTACTTATTATTCAAATTGATGAATCAAAAAGAATGACAAGGTTCGAATGGGATATCAGATACCTAACTTCTAGTCATTCCCAAAACAATTTCTATAGCTTTGCATTATTAGGGCACAGCATCCGACCATTCTTAAAGCAGTGCAGTTGCGAATTGTTAAGATTTCCTTATAATAAAGGAACATGATGTTTGTCTGTACCGAAGGATCTTTTTTACTGCTGAACCGATGTAGTTCTTTTTTTACAGTGAAGCTTCTTATAGGTCCAGGGAAGTTTTTACACTATTTTTGGGGAAGATATCTCCACCCTCCCCTCACATAGTGTTCCTAGAGGCTTCTGAAGGCGTAGCCTCCAGTGTTGATATAAAGCAACGGCTAAAAAAAAACTTTCACCTTTTGGTAGTGTAGATAGAGATCTTTAAAACTTATTGCTGACGAAAAATGTAAAAAATATTTTTGAAAAACTGGCTAATTCTTCACGCGTGGAAAAATACGTCTTCTCTCCTTCTCGTTGCGTAATCTAGGGTTTGGTTCAATTAAATCTGATACACAACACTCAGATGTAATCTTTTCCTCTATACAACAATACAGCTCATTCTAGATTAGCAAAAATAAAAATATTACGGAAATAAGGATAAATATGGTCTCAGCTGTATTAAACTATATGAATTATTAATTATCAGATAAAAAGATGCCTTTTAACTAAAATTACACACAATTAACAATATTTCTATTGTATTTATAAATAATTTCAGATCAAGCAGGACACATACATATACGACTAAAAGTCTATATGGGCCGCTGGTCGTAAAACAACTACATGCCTACGAATAAATTGAAATAGCCTAGACAACCCTAAGAATGTCCTAGAAGTTCGATGCTATGGAAAAATCTTGCCAAATCAATCCTTTCGATAATTTAAAATAAATGTTCTAAAATCCATGAAAATACTAAAAGAAGGTGAATTAAACCAAAAATATAAAACGAACAACTATTTTAGTTTAGGTTAGGGAGCCGAGCTCTGCGGCTAGGCAGGCAAGGGGGCCGAGCGCTGCGGCCAGAGTTGTTCGTTGTCGGGAGTGGGGGTATACTCAAATTTTCAAAATTGAAAAAAAAATTTCTAAGAGGATAATAGGGTAAGGGGGGGGAAATTTCGGTTTTTTTTCGTTTTTTTTGAAAAAAAATGGGGTAAATATTAATATTTTCAAATGAAACCAAGACCAGTAGAAAGCTTACGGAAAGGACTATCAGGTCCTAAAAGGACATTATCCTAGGACTTTTAGAAGTTGGCCGAAATTGACCGCAAAAAAGTTACCGATATTTCCCCACCACCGGGGGAAATATCGGTAATTTTTTTCAACCTAAAAAAAATAGATGAAAAACGGCCAAACGGCCAGTCGAACATAAATAATCATAATTAGTATAGGTTATAGGGATTATCCACAAAAAGTTTCATAATGATCGGACTATTCCTTCTATGTTAAAAATGAATTTTTTTGAAAGACGCGAATTTTCGATTTTTTTTTTCGAAAATTTTATTTTAAAAAACTTAAAATTAATATAAGAAAAAAACGTATTTTATTACTTTTTAGGCCTGATCCTAAAAAAGCTCACATTGAACTATAGATTTAGACCAAAAAACATGAAAATTGATTAAAAATTGACCTCAATAATCGAATTTGAAGCAAAAGTGTCATCTTTGCAAAAAATCTTGACTACATTTTAACCTTAAAAAAATCGATGAAAAAAGGCCAAACGACCAAACAAGCGTAATAAATCATAATTAGTATAGGTTATTGGGATTAACCACAAAAAAATTCATAAAGATCGGACTATTCCTCCTATGTCAAAAATATTTTTTTTTTCAAAGGACCAGAAATTTTGATTTTTTCCTCGCAAAAATTTGCTTCAAAAAATAAAATTGATTTTTTTTTTGTTTTTTATCTGTTCTATTCATTTTTAGGCCTAATTCTTAAAAAGTCCATATGGAATAATAGATTTGACAAAAGAAAACATGAAAACATGACCTTAAAAGTTGAATTTTAATTTCTTTTAAAATTACCGATTTTTCCCCCGGCGCCAACTTTGGTCATTTTTGAAAAAAATATTAACCCGATTTTAAAGCTCTCAACGGATTTGGAAAAAGCGGGCAATTTCTAGTTCAAAAAATTTTTCAGATCAGCTCTAGGTCTTACCAATTTTTGTGTAGGTCGATCTTTACACACCTACTAAAAAATTTTTGAAAAAAAAATTTTTTTCGTCCGACTTTGAGACCCAATAAGTACCCTTAATATTCATCTCACAAAAAATTCATTTTATACTTTTTTGTAGGCAATTTAATAAGGAACAAATTTGTTTTTATGTTTTTTTCTGTCATTTGAAAGGAACATGGAGAAAAAGGTCATTTAATGAAGGTAGGTCGAAATTACCGAGAATAGCCCCTTACCGAAACTTCCCCCCCCTTACCCTACCGATGATGGATATACCCTGAAAATAGGCTAAAAACTAATTTAGTGATGTCTAATTGCTTGTTATTTATTATATTACAACATTTAAAATGTTTGATGGTAGGTATATTTGTAACTTTTGTTTGATATATTTTTTTCTGAAATGCAGTTCATGCAACTATCCCATTTCGAGAAGCTAGGTGACAATCTGCTATGTCAAAGGTTTGGCGGCAGCAGTTACCAAAATTGAAGTCGAATTTCGAAATCAGGACTCCAAAAAATAAGATTTGGCGAATGCCGGTCAGCCGCAATAAAAAATTGAAAGCCTTAACTTGTAAAGTGTAAAAATAGCCCCCCCCCCCCAAAAAAAAAAAATACAGGAACCAACCAATTTTTGAACGGCTAGATTACTGATAGTGATAAGTATTATAAAAAGATTGTAAAGCTGCCGATTGTTTACCAACTGGCAGTTTTCGAAATATGCGGCTGGGGAAAGGTGTAAAAAAAAATTAGAGAATTTTTATTCAGTTTTGGTTTTCTAAAAAAAAGGCAAACAAATGCAGCTACCGAGCCCAGATTTACAGTATAATTGAATTAAATAGGGCTGGTATAAAAGTTATCAAAAAGTGAAAACATTTTGACGGTTAAAATACCACCTAGGTGACAGGAATTGTTTAAAAGTGGCACTTATGTGTTTGTCATTTCAATATCAACATAATAATGATGTCAACTCTTTTTTTTCTTGTTTTAAATCAACAATATAACTAGATATAAATTATGGAAGTAGAATGTGTTGAGTTAAAGCTTTTAGTTTGACATCATAATAACATGTGGTGTTAAAACTTCATTTACTATAAGATATTTTGAATCTTATGGAACAGGTTTTGGGCTTGAATTTGATGTTCCCCCTATTTGTTCTAAATCGAGCCTCATAGTATTTTCCCCTAAGAATCTAACTCCCCTTTTGTATTCTCGCGACAATAAAATCTTCAATGATTTTTAAAAGCGAAGCTTTACTACATCTATGGCAACTCCGTCTATCCGTAACTAAATATTATTAAAAGCATGAAGATATTACATTTTTTTTGTTAATTCTTTTCAATGAAGAATCATGGGGCGATTAGGAATAATAATATCACCATCCATTTTAAGAAACATGTACACAGTATTTAATATTTATGTTCTAGTGTCCCATGATTTGTTGTGTTTTGCTTTTATGGAAATTATCGTTCTTTTTACTTGTGTGTCTCTAGGAAGGACTCAAAATTTTAAGAATGGAGTTTTAGTAACTTAGAAGGGTCATAAAATAGAGTATATTTTTTCGCGGGTGGAGGGGGCCGGGGGGGGGGGGGTAAATTAAATATCTTTAAAACGGGAAAGGTATGTCAAAGGAGCATCTTTCTTAGTGTGCTTGCATTTACGCATAAGTATCACATAATTAAAATCATCAAAACCGCATTTTGTCTATAGCACAAGTTAAATATTTACCTTTACTTGACCCGAATCAATAAACACCCTTCTAAATTATTTGCTATTGTGTCTGGTTGCGAATATGAAGGCTATGCGTATATAATAATCAGCAGAAGTGAGTGAATACCCATTTCGTCGTCCCCTTGTACTCTATTTCCTCTCCTTGCTACGCTAAAGTAATTCAATTTTCCCTTCCGAAATATTTTAGTATACTCAGCTAATTTTATTAGGGGCCTTATTTGTTTAGCATTAAATAGAATAGCAACTCCACAACTGATTTTATATCCAGCATTTTTTATTTAGCGGCTTAGTTTTGAAAGCTTTATAAGAGAAGCGACTCTAGAGTTGATTTTAGCATTCAAAACCAACTTAATGTAACAATATTCTCCAAAAATATTATATTGGAACAAAATTTATCAGGGGTCGGCAGCCGCAGAAAACCAAAATTTTAACTCCGTTTGGTCCATGGATGCTTTGAAAAAAAATTTAAAATTGGATTAGGACTTCTAGCTGAACGTATATTGTTAAAGGTTGATTTTTCCAGGGCTCACAGGCGGCTGACGCACGGCTGTCGAGCCCTAATATTCTTATTGAGGAATGTATGTACAAAACCTTTGCTTCTCTTGTATCAAAAGAATTACATTCAACAGTCAAGCGGTAACCTAAAACATGTACCTTTTTTGCGTAAAGTTTTCTTTTTTCCACCCCAACCCACTATTTTTTTCCTACCAACTGTCAAAATATTGAATTTGACTCGTGAATTAATATTTGAAGTAACACTGTTAGAGTGAGTTTCGTGGTTTGTAAAACCTACCGTGCTAAATTAGTTAAGCAATCCAGCTTTCGTAAGGAGTAGCGCCTGTTTACGGGCCAATGCATTCTTCCTATTCTCACTATTAACGTCACATGCAGCAGTAATACCATTTATCGTCTCTAGTATGAGGGAGCGTGGTCCCGTCCTGGAACCTTTTAAAATCAAGAAACACCCTATTGTTAACTTTAATGCCGCGGTTTTTTTTTACCAAAATAAGCTCGATGTTTACCTAGTATTCTACGATTCCAGGCCCTAACCTGTGAAAAATACACCTAACCTAACGTAGAAATTTTAATGATTGTAATTAGGAACATTAGGATAATTGTGAATTTGAAAAATTGTAAAAATAGTAGGACAAAACCTGTCGATGTTTGGTCTAGTAGTTTTGAAAAACAGCATAGTAACAAAGAACCTTTTTCTTCCTATCAAAAATTCACCCCCTACCCTACATTTTGTCACAACAAGAAAGACAAAATGCATGAAAGCAAAACTAATATTTAAGGGGGGGGGGGGGGGTTTAATGCAACCTTCTCGTAATCAATGATTAAATGGCACTTAGAATTCGAATTTCGATCTGAAATTTTTCATGAGTAATCCTTGGTAGGTCTATTTTCCCTAAATCGAACAAAAAGTTGGAAAAGTAACGGCTGGCGGCTCAGCCGTTTAGCCGTTTTTTGCCTATTTTCAGGGCAAATTCATCATTAATTACGTAGGAATCAACTTTTTAAAACATATTTTTGGTTCAATTCATGTTAAATGATAGCAATAACCATTTTTTAAATTTCTAGTACCAACAGCTACCGGGTAGAACCGTTTGATAAGGTTTTTGAACGACAAAAAGTATTATGTGGAGATAGGTTTCGTGACTAATATGCTCTTAAGATTGGCAAAAATTGGCAAAACGGCTGAGTCGCTAACCGTTACTTTTCCAACTTTTTGTTCGATTTAGGGAAAATAGACCTACCAAGGATTATTCATGCAAAATTTCAGATCGAAATTCAAATTCTAAGTGCCATTTAATCACTGATTACGAGATGGTTGAATTAAAAAACCCCCCCTTATGTCAATGTACAAAAGACTACATAAAATGACCAGAATTTGACTGTCTAAAATATGATTAAAGTACAAGGCTAGGCCCCTTTATTCGTATTACATATTCAATGGCTTTGATACATATATACTATATAGTTTGAAAAGTTATTTTTTTTGAGGTTCTGAAGAATACAGACGCAAAAGCTTTACTACTAAAACTGAACAAGGCCAGGATGAGAATGATTAAGTAGCGAAGTACTAACAAACGGACAATGTAAGTTATGGATAGACGCTTCATGTTCAGTGGTTATAAAAAAAAGTGAGAAAGAGAAGGAATATTCTAAATGGCTTTTTGGTAATAGCATCTATCATATGTAGCAGGCGAGAAAATCAAATTTCCCCCATAACGCTACGAAATGACTGACGAACAGACAAGGTTAACTATAAGTAGCTTCGCTACTTTACAACAAAACTTGAGAATGAAATAGGATCCTACGGAATTAGACAGTTGCGTACAATATTGAAACAAAGTATAGAAATAAAATAAGGTCATTGCTATTATTTTATTTATTTCAATATTGCATTGATACGTTTTAAACTACCAGTTTAGAATCTTCAAATTATAGGTCAAAACAGAGGATTGAAATATTGAAACGAGAAGTTTTCTTTATTAAAATGATAGGTACCGGTCTCAAAGTTTCAATATTAGCATTTTTTGGTTTTTAACCAATAACTGCATCAAGATTCCTTTTACGATGAGGTATAATCTTAAAAGCGTAGATTCTGTACTTTGAATATGCTTATAATTACAAGAAAATCAAACGTTTACTAACCAATCGTTCTGTTTTTTTTCTCTCCCGAATTTTCTTTCTAAATATTCAAAAAACTTTTTGAATGGGAAAATCTTACCACTGAGGTTTCGTGAATTTCAAGGTAATAAGGAAATATTATCTACCTGTAATTGTGACTTTTTGATTGTTGTTCTCGTTTTACCTCTCTAAACAACTCATTATGTTTGTCTGAAATATTTCAAAATTAATCTTTTTTACCCTTCACATTAAGACGACACTCGGTCCAACTGCAAACTTTATTCAAACCTGAAATATCAAAAGTAGTTCATATGTCTCCTCAATAGAATCTTTTCATCTATAATAAAAAGTAGCTTAAGGTCTGTCAGTCTGTCCCTTAAGATCTCGGTAAGCACTGAACCAATCGGATTCTACTCTTCAGGGTTTATACCTATTGGTCATGTGATGGTTTTATGATATTTTCTTGGGAGGTGAGACACCCCCAACCCCTTAAAAATGAAAATCCCCCCCCCCTCCCCCAAAAATTGTTTTCTGATGAAACCACTTCAAAACAAATGGCAGCACCAGAAATACTTAATTTTAATTCTTTAATTACCTCTTGGGGCAAAGCCCCTAGAGGCTAGGGGCGAAGCCGCTAGAATCTCTATAAATTTCTATAAAGGAATTTCTTCTTAAGAGGTCTTAACAACTATAAACTGCTTTAAAGCAAGTATTTTCGAGGAATGGAGGGGACATTGGGCTGTTTATTACACTGATCTCAAAAGTTTATGTACTTGTTGGAGATTTTTTTATTGAATTTTGATTGGTTTATTAAGTTGGGTGTACAAACGTTTCAACTAATAGTTGAAATCTACAGAAGGGTTACTTTTGTGAATTCTTATTGGAGATGTACATCGACTTATTGGCCATTGTCTTATCCCTTTAGATCCCGGCCTTGGTTCTTAAAGTGAAATCTTTTAAAGCCATAGTAACAAAAACTATTCCACTAATGTTATTGGTTCCGGCCCTAAAATTTTAAATATCCTGTACAATTTTAAGGTAAAACATGTAAAAATAACGCTATTTTAACCAAATGATACTTAAGATGATTTACTTAAATCTTGTACAAGGAAACGTGGTAAATTATTATTTTTTTTACATCTTTTACGCTGGCCTAGGCAAGATACCTAAATCTCTAAAATCCATTTGATAAAAACAATCCTAAATTGCAATATTACTTGGAGGTTAGGTGAATGAATGCATGTGTTTGTACGCTTATAGTGTACAATGTACATATAAAAATTATAATAATGTAAACAGTGATTGTTATAATAACTCATGGATCTTAGAGGTATAAAACAATATGGATGTTAGAATTATAAACATCCACTTTGATGATAAACAAAAATACTCTATGTAGATAATCGTTGAACACTTATTACGTTACTAGTTTGAGACTAACTAATCAAAATAACAAACTACCTAAGTTTTTGAGCCAACGAATAAGATAACAAGATTGTAAAACTTTGGGTACCAGTATATTTTACAGTCAAATGTTCCCCCCTACCCTATTATAACTCAACCCCTAGACAAAAAAGTTTAGTTGTTTATACAAAATGCAAACATTATTTGTTTATGTTTAAGATTTTTAAACTGTGATAATACAGAGCCCTGAGTGTAGATAAGATAAATGTATACAATATTTAACATTGTCAATATTAGTTTTTTTTATACAATATCATTGTTTAAGCTAGGGCTGATGATTGACATCAAGGGTTAAATTTCAAAGTACTGAATTAACAGAATAACAGATTGCCTTTAGGACTTTTACATGAATAAAAATTTAAAAATGCACCTTTATCTTTATGCATTGGAAAGCGTCAATCCGCCAAGAATTATAAAAAAAAAGACATTTTTATCACCCTATTTGGTATCTAGAAATAAGAACTTCTTGACAAACGGACTTCCAGCCATTATTTATTTTATGGTATTTCTATTCAAGACGACAGGTAAAATTGAGCTTCTGTATTACATGAATAGTTTTGTAGAATATATAGTTTTGGCTTCAACCAACAAGAACAAAAAAACAGAGAACGCAGCGCAAGATTCGATTTTAGGTTATAACACAGACAAATACATACGAAACGAGTGAATATATTTTCATTTTTCTATATCATTCTATGACATTGTATCAAACTTAATCTTGGACTTTAATTAAACGTTTTAATTAAGGACAGAAGAATAAAATTCTAAAATTAAATAACTGTTAGGAAATGCACTATATATCTAGTATTAATGGAATTTTTAGCATTTTTTCAATTTTTTTCATGATGTAAAATGCACTATTAATGTATGGAATTATTTTTAAAAGCGAAGTTTTCCTATAATTGGGGTCGGTCCGTCCGTAACGGATAGCTTTTTCGTTAATTTAGGCATGTTAGAATTGTCCCATCGATTTCAAACTTTGCAAAATGATTCCTGTACGATTTAAAAGCGTAGCAACTCTATAACTATCATCAAAATGTCCGTACGTCCATTTTAAACATGTTGATTTTTGACTTTTTAACAGCAATTGATTATGTGATAAAATCATCCGATTGGTCTGATTTTTTATTCCTTTTACAATAAGGTACAATATTATAAGCGAAGTATCTCTATAATCAAGTTCTAAAAAGTGAGATTTCCTTAAACAGAATTCTGTATTTAAGAAGTTTTGCAACAAATTTACGTATAATTTTGTCAAAACTTTATTTATATTTTGTATATTCCGTTCTGACACTCTACAAGAGTTAATGTTCGTCTGTCATACCATTTCAGAGCTTCGCTTTTATGGATGTTGTGATCCTTGTTTAAGCTAGATCTTGTTCGAGGTAGTAAAATTATTGTACTTAAACAATATTCATTCATTATTGTCAACAAATGTTAATTTTTATTTTCATAAAAAAAATCTTAACAAAACTAGATCATGTTAAGATTGAATAAGGTCATAAAAAATAAGATGACATAATCATCAAGTACTTTTTTGATGTTAATAGTGCATTTATAAGAGAAACTTTTTTCTGCTGACTTTGCAGAACAGAGTATTAAGAAACAATGTTAAGTGTAATAAAATATCGAATATAGCCATCTAAAAATTATCATTTTATTCGACAAAATCGCAGATTCGGTTTCTTAGACGTCCAAGAAGGATAAAAATCTACGACTATGTAGATATATTTCGATAAACATTAGAATGTAGAATTTGTACTCTTTAATGAAAATCTTAAAACAATTTTAACTTATTAAAATAAATTTACTTCAAGGTTGCGTGATTTTAAGAGCATATTAAATATTTATAACTTACCTTTCATGACTGCTTTAAACATCGTCTAAGAAAAAAGGTTTTTAAGTTTTAAAATAACCTGCAAATAATCATAATTTAAATATTTAAAATTCTCCATTTGAAACAGATATATATTTAGCGCCCTTGTTTTCAAAGTTATTTAGCAGAGAAATCACCATTGTAAGGGTTAAAAAAAAAATAAGGGGGGGGGAAGTTCTGCCACTTTCGCGTAAACAGTGTGCTGTGGACTAGGTATTGATTTTAGATTATAGGTTATTTAGGATAAAAGTTTAGTTTTGGGTATTAGTTCACGTATATTTAATCATTTTTTGAATAGGTCTCCAGGTTCAGGTGCTGCAGGCTGGAAGGTCGTTTCTGGACAGGTAAAAAAATTTAAAAAAATTTGTTTGAAGAGTTAGAGAGCAACTTATAAAACAAAATATGCTTCTTTTTAAATGTTATTAACATATCTGCAGAAAAAATTAAATTCGGCCTCCAGGTTCAGGTGCTGCAGGCCTCCAGGTCCACTTTGGACAGGTAAAAATTAAAAACATTTATTTGAAGAGTTAGAGGTACACTTATTAGACCAAATATGCATCTTTTTGGATGTTATTACCATATTAGAGGAAAAAATGACAATCGGCCTCCAGGTTCAGGTGCTGCAGGCCTCCAGGTACACTCTGTACAGTTAAAAATTAAAATTTCTTATTTGAAGAGTTAGATGTACACTTATTTAACCAAATATGCATCTTTTTGGATGTTATTACCATATTTGAAGAAAAAATGACAATTGGCCTCCAGGTTCAGGTGCTGCAGGCCTCCAGGTACACTCTGGACAGGTAAAAATTAAAAAAATTTATTTGAAGAGTTAGAGGTACACTTATTAGACCAAATATGCATCTTTTTGAATGTTATTACCATATTAGAAGAAAAAATGACAATCGGCCTCCAGGTTCAGGTGCTGCAGGCCTCCAAGTACACTCTGGACAGGTAAAAATTAAAATTTCTTATTTGAAGAGTTATATGTACACTTATTTAACCAAATATGCATCTTTATGGATGTTATCATCATATTTGCAGAAAAATTTATAATTGGCCTCCAGGTTCAGGTGCTGCAGGCCTCCAGGTACACTCTGGACAGGTAAAAATTAAAATTTCTTATTTGAAGAGTTAGATGTACACTTATTTAACCAAATATGCATCTTTTTGGATGTTATTACCATATTGGAAGGTAAATTGACAAACGGCCTCCAGGTTCAGGTGCTGCAGGCCTCCATGTACACTCTGGACAGGTAAAAATTTAAATTTCTTATTTAAAGAGTTAGAGATACACTTATTAAACCAAATATGCAACTTTTTGGATGTTTTTACCATATTTGAAGATAAATTGACAATCGGCCTCCAGGTTCAGGTGCTGCAGGCCTCCAGGTACACTCTGGACAGGCAGTTATAATATTTTTTGATACTTTTTGATTTGGACACCTTACCTGGATCCTGGTGACCACTGGTGACTGCTTGTGGCCGCTGGCAAGATAAATTCCAATAAAGGTAATATTTGATATTAGAGGAAAGGTTTCTAAATAAAAAGGGGGGGAGCGAAAGTGACACTTTTTGAAACCAAAACTAAAAGTCAAAGGAACTCAACTAAAAAAAAAGAGTTACAGGTCTGAGATTTTGCATGGCAGTTGCTTTATAGGGGTACAATATGGAACTGTGAAGAAACGGCGGCACAACCGCCGAAAACCGCCGAGAAAAGGCAAAAAAATATTCGGCGGGAAACGGCGGTTTTCGGCGGTTGCGCCGCCGTTTCTTCACAGTTCCATATTGTACCCCTATAAAGCAACTGCCATGCAAAATCTCAGACCTGTAACTCTTTTTTTAGTTGAGTTCCTTTGTTGACTTTTAGTTTTGGTTTCGAAAAGTGTTACTTTCGCCCCCCCCCCCCCCTTATTAAAATATAATAATATGACAAAATTTATTAAGTAAGTCTTCTATTTTTGTTCCAGGCAGGCTCTAGGTAGCCTCCAGGAGCCTGCTGGACAGGTTTAAAAAATCAATTTTATAATTTGTTTTATTTAGATGAAAGGTTTGAGTTGTGCTCCAGATAGGGTCAAGGTGGCCTCCAGGAGCCAGCTAGATAAATTTATAAAGATGCATATTTGGTTTTATAAGTGTACCTGTAACTCTCCAAATAAGAAATTTTAATTTTTACCTGTCCAGAGTGTACCTGGAGGCCTGCAGCACCTGAACCTGGAGGTCGATTGTCATTTTTTCTTCAAATATGGTAATAACATCCAAAAAGATGCATATTTGGTTAAATAAGTGTACATCTAACTCTTCAAATATGAAATTTTAATTTTTACCTGTCCAGAGTGTACCTGGAGGCCTGCAGCACCTGAACCTGGAGGCCGATTGCCAATTTACCTTCAAATATGGTAATAACATCCAAAAAGATGCATATTTGGTTAAATAAGTGTACATCTAACTCTTCAAATAAGAAATTTTAATTTTTACCTGTCCAGAGTGTACCTGGAGGCCTGCAGCACCTGAACCTGGAGGCTGTTTGTCATTTTTTCTTCAAATATGGTAATAACATCCAAAAAGATGCATATTTGGTTAAATAAGTGTACATCTAACTCTTCAAATATGAAATTTTAATTTTTACCTGTCCAGAGTGTACCTGGAGGCCTGCAGCACCTGAACCTGGAGGCCGATTTTAAATTTTTCTGCAAATATGATGATAACATCCATAAAGATGCATATTTGGTTAAATAAGTGTACCTCTAACTCTTCAAATAAGAAATTTTAATTTTTACCTGTCCAGAGTGTACCTGGAGGCCTGCAGCACCTGAACCTGGAGGCCGATTGTCATTTTTTCTTCTAATATGGTAATAACATTCAAAAAGATGCATATTTGGTCTAATAAGTGTACCTCTAACTCTTCAAATACTTTTTTTTAATTTTTACCTGTCCAGAGTGTACCTGGAGGCCTGCAGCACCTGAACCTGGAGGCCGATTGTCATTTTTTCTTCAAATATGGTAATAACATCCAAAAAGATGCATATTTGGTTAAATAAGTGTACATCTAACTCTTCAAATAAGAAATTTTAATTTTTAACTGTCCAGAGTGTACCTGGAGGCCTGCAGCACCTGAACCTGGAGGCCGATTGTCATTTTTTCCTCAAATATGGTAATAACATCCAAAAAGATGCATATTTGGTTAAATAAGTGTACCTCTAACTCTTCAAATAAATGTTTTTAATTTTTACCTGTCCAGAGTGGACCTGGAGGCCTGCAGCACCTGAACCTGGAGGCCGAATTTAATTTTTTCTGCAGATATGTTAATAACATTCAAAAAGAAGCATATTTTGTTTTATATGTTGCTCTCTAACTCTTCAAACAAAAATTTTTTAATTTTTTTACCTGTCCAGAAACGACCTTCCAGCCTGCAGCACCTGAACCTGGAGACCTATTCAAAAAATGATTAAATATACGTGAACTAATACCCAAAAGTAAACTTTTATCCTAAATAACCTATAATCTAAAATCAATACCTAGTCCACAGCACACTGTTTACGCGAAAGTGGCAAAACTTCCTCCCCCCTTATCATTTCCCCAAGGAGCAAACAACCCATTGAAGGTTACTGACCTGAAGTAGGAAATAAACCAATTCTTAAAATGATATACACTATTTACTAAACATTTTTATAACATTATAATGGGCAAGTCGAATTAAGTTATATATTTACCGACAAACATAAATCCTACTTTAACAGATTAACATCCAACTGCATAAGTCGACTGCAAATCATAGGATTGGATACTAAACCGCCACATACAAAACCGCGACAGGGACAAAACCGCGACATGACAAAACCGCGACAGTGACAAAACCACGACAATAACAGAAATATAACTATGTAGGATTTTTTTTGTAGAAATACATGGCCGCAGCACTCGGCCCCCTGGCCTGCCTAGCCGCGGGCGCACGGCCCCCTTGCCCATAACCTAACCTAAATATTGTAAAAAAAAAATATTAAAAATTTGAAAAAAATCTACCAACCACTTTTAGTAAAATCCACGAAATTCTAAATTTTAAATAAGTTAATGTACATTAAACATTCAAACATATAGGTTAGGTTATAGGCAAGGGGGTCGAGCGCCCGCGGCTAGGCATGCCAGGGGGCCGAGCTCTGCGGACATGACCTTCTAGCATTAAGATTTTTTATTATAGATTTTTAGTAATGTCGCGGTTTTGTATCCACTCCAAATCATATTCTATTGCTTTTAGTCGAAGAAATGTATATGAAAATTGGCCAAGATATACCACACTCAAAAAGGACTACCAAAACTGACAAATTAAGAGACCCTTGTTTCTAGTGTCCTTATGACCATAGGTACATTATTTATATAAATGACGAAAATGCATTTTTTTATTAATTAAAGTAAAAACTAGGTATCTCCTTTTTTTCAAGAATTCATAAAAAACCTTACTTAAAAATAAAAATTTATCACCAAACTTATCAATATCTAAATTAGTTTAGCTGAAGTTTATCAATGGGTCTTAAATAGTTAATGCACTTCTCGTGTTATTGCCATCAATGGTTCCATTAACTGAACACCATGCATAAATTAATCACTTATCTTTGAGGGAGTTGGGCTAGGTGAATTATGACGAGCCAACGGTCCAGCTTATTTAGTTCTATGTTAATGCTATGAGAAAAGGAAGCAATTCGGTGACTCGGTTTGGGAATCTTTTATACATTCACAGAAATAAAATACATTAAATAATACATTTTAATTTAAATAAGAAAATCTCGTATTTTTGCAATATTGAACATACCGGAATCCCTTGAGCAAAAACACAAATTGTTTATTGTCACCAGAATAATATATAATAAAGGGTATCGATCATAAATGTGGACCGAAAAATGCAATATTTTTGTCTTAATCTTTCGTTGCTCTGAAATCTTAAATCATATGAATAACAAAACTAAATCAAATCAAATCACTAGACTAATAAATAATTGGACTAAATACAATGATGAAACAATATTATTGTAAAACAATTAATTTATTTATATTGAGTGTTCATATAAATAACATCAACAATTATTTATTCACAATAACTCTCTCAAAGAGTTTTATTAAATGTTAGAAGGCTTTTACTCAAGAAAGTATTTTTATTATAATGATTTTTCATGTAATATTAAAACTGCTCAAATTTTAAAAGAAAACTGGTTAGTATCACTATGACCTAAGAAATTACAACAAATTAATGCAGAGTATCAATTAAAAATAAATAAATAAAATATGAAAAAAGGGTAAAACAAACGTAAGCAAGAGACTCAAAAACTTTTAGTGAAAAGCGAAAGCTAGTTTTTCACTGTTCTGCATTTTCTATTATTTCTTAAAATAGGTATGAAATAAAAACAATGTCAATGATGAAATTATGACAAAAACAGAATCTTGTGATGAAGATTAATCCTTCTTGGTGGCTAGGGCCTCGTACTTGGACTTGCTGGAGTACCAGAGCATGAAGGGAATGGCGAGGGAAGGCAGGGTCATCACAGCGAAAGCAGCCCAGTCAAGCTAAAATATTATAATATTCATGTCTACATGCAACATCTAGACATCTACACTTTATTTAGATTATTAAAAAATCGTGGCTTATATACCTATTTTAACTACAAATGCCAAAAGATCCGTGTAATAGTTAGAAAACTATTAAAAAGTAATTATTATTTATGCTGCTATGTAGTTTTCTTGTTTTGTTGGACAGAGGAAACTAGCACACAAAAAACGACTATATTCTTGGCGACCATTAGTAAATACAAACACTTCATAAATGAAGATATGATCAGGAACGATTAATCCGTTTTGTGTTTGGATTATATTTGAAACTGCGTTTGATGGTACTAACTTCAAATGATTTATATTATAGTAATAACTAAACGGAAACTCTTTGTTTTATCGCCTAATGTTCGATTTCTTTCAGAATCGGCCTCTAGTAAAATGATTTTAAAACTTACGAAATGTGAAGAAAACTGCTTTTCATAATCTCTGGCGGCAATGATTACAGCCTGTCCAGGCTCTGAGCTGTAGCCGGTCAGTCTGACTCCCTCTCCAGCTGTGTAGGACACCTCGGCAGCGGTAAAGTTGAAGTAGCCGAACTTTCTTGGTCTGACGACAACTGTCTGGGTTGTGTTGGCCTGTGCACTCAGCTTCTCAATCTTGAACTGGGTCTGTCCAGAAACCAACTCAAAGTCGTCACTTCTACAAAACATATAAGGTAAAGTAAATTGTTCATAATGGTATTTAAGTATCGATCAAATTCGCTTGTCTACATCATCTTTGTGACTGTTTTTTAAATAGCGAAGTTAAGGTCAGGGAAAGGTTTAAAAACTATTTTGAGGAAAGGTTACTAGCTCCCTAACATTCCAAGAAAAATCATTCCTAGAAGAAAACAACAAACCAAAATATTTTGTATTACTATAATAACAAGTGGTGGGTCGATTCCGCCCCCTGACTCTTTTCCTCTTCACTCAAGTGCCCCAAAAGCCTCTAGGGGCAAAGTTACTAGTTACTGTTTAAGGTAACAAATCAGCAATTAAATTCATATCCATAAGACAAATTGATAATAGATTTTATTGCCCCAATTAGATTACTACAAGTAACATTCTGATGTAAGTAAGGATATTTAAATTATTAGTCATTCTTCTATTTATCAATCATTACCTACCATAATAGAAAATGGATAGAAACAATGTAGAAAAAAGTAAGGAACACTGTACTTGTAACTATGTTTGTTAAAATTATTAAAGTGATGAAAACAGTCACAAATAATTGCAAAATAAATAAAAATTATGTAGGTACCTGAATCCATTGTCAACAATCTGGATATCAGTGGCTGCGCTGTCTCCAACATTATATAGACCATACTTAACCACTACATCCATACCCTCGACTACATACTTGTTGTAAACCTAAAGCAAGAAAAAAATGTAAAATTATGAATATGTTCTATAATTCATGTCTTTATGCGCTTAAGTACTTAACAGAAATTGGACAGCAAAAAATTTTAATCCGCCATTAATCTCCAAAAAAGTTTCAGTAAGTTGTACCTACAGCTTATTATTATTCATCAGCTGTACTTAGAAACTCTGTTCATATAAATAGAATTCATTAAAATTTAGTAATGCCTAATAGTGTTTATTTCATTTAATCGTTCATTAAAACAATCTTCATATTTAATCTATCTTTATGGTGATCTAATAATATTGAAATATTTCAATGCCAATTGCACTTAATGAAACTATCCCTGTGCGCGCAAGTACACAATCATAAATGTTCTATGCAGTTTCATTAAAATTAGGTAAATGGACGAAAACACTCGTGACTCACAACCAATTAAAAATTTGATAATACGATTTTGATCAAAGTTAGGCATATAGAGCATATACCAATATACGTGTGTATAACATAATAAATCGTTTGAATAAAACGAATAGTTAAAACCAAAACAGGAACCTTATATTATTGACTCATGATCTCGACCAAGACCTTTAGGGCCGGCACCAGTCATTATGGCTGAATACGTTGCTATGACTATAACCCAAGGATTTGAAGTTAAGTAACACTCAAACCTTTTCTCTGCAGGTTCTAAATGTAGATTAAGGAGTCAACGGACCATGCATGGCAATCCCTCCAATACTCTACATAATTAATTTCACACACCCTACAAAGTAGCAGACATACCTGTTTTGACAAAAGTAGTCTTGCAGCAGTTCCCTCTTCTGCGTTCAAATGGGCTACGCAGAACATCAACGCGACCAAACTTAATCTCAACATTTTAGATGGTATTTCTGAAATAAAACCATTCGCTGTACTTAACTAATTGAATAACACTATTTTATCAAAATAGATCAAAATTTTAAAGTAACAACATATATGCGCGCTGTATCATGAAATAAATAATTAATTAATTAAATAGAATCAATAGGTAATTTTCAGTTCATCTGTATTTCGTGGGAAACAAATTTTTAACGAGAAACTAGAAGCTGCGTCCCTAGATACTCTGTATTCAAAGTGGTAAAGTGAAAATAGCATTGAACCATCACGTAACCTATGAGGTGTAGCTTAATGCACTATAATGGAGCTTGTAGTTGAAATTTAAGGATTTAATATTTTAAAAACTTCCTTTTATTACAAAAGGCTATACATAAAATTCATATTAATAAAAATTAAAAATATTTTCACAAAATAACATAAAAACTACGACAACTCCAAAACAAAGTTGAAAAGAAAATATTAAAAATATTGCAGCAACCTTTCCAAATCTCCACATACACACACGAAAAAGCAGACAACAATCCACTTTACAGCCAACTCACCGGAAACCGGTTCCAGCCAACAATAGTAATGACGAGTACAGGTTGCCAAACCAAAACGGAAAACTTTTTGAAAAAAATACTATACCTTAAAAAATTTAAATTTTACGTATCAATATTCTTTTATTAACAAAGATATCATTTGTAAAATTTTAATAAAATAATATTCTTTATGTACGGCAACTGTGTTAATATAATAAACAAAAATTAAAAGACGACATATCAAAACAAATAAATGACGACATTTGTACTGAAAAAAATAACGCGGCATTATTTATTTATTTTGCGAAATTAATACAAGTTTTTCTCTGTATATTTTATCCCATGTAAACCACATCTAGGTAACAAAAAGAAGTTATTATTAGTTTCAGCGAACTTTCTACAAACAGGTTTATTTTATTAAATAAAAATGTTTTAAAAAGATATTTTCGTTTAATTTCTTGAAATTAAATAAAAGAACAAGATAGAAGCTGGGGAATGTTGTTTGTGTATTTTCTGTCCATTGAAATACGTATTCTTTTGTTATTTCATCATAAAAGCTTATCTAGTGATATTTGTTTTAAAATTAACATTGCTGGTTTCATAGTTTTAAATAAGAGAAATTGATTTACTTTCAATTTAAATTGTACGTTACTTATTTTCATGATTTACTTTCTTCATATTTTATTATATATATAGAGGCTTTGCCCCTAGCCTCTAGGGGCTTTGCCCAAAGAGGTAATCAAAAAAATTTATGTTTTTTTTGTTTCTTGGGGGGGTTGGGGGTGTCCCACCCCTAAGAAAATAGCTTAAAACCACCACAGGACCTGTAGGTATATTCCCTGATGAGTAGAATCCGATCGATCGATCGGTTAATTCCGTGGTTACTGAAATCTTAAGGGACAGGCGGACAGACAGACATTATTCTACTTTGTATGATAGAGCTTAATCTTTGAACAATTGCTTTTATGGATGTTGTCGACCAATGTTAAAATTATGTAATATGCTTTTAGATAAAAATAAGTAGGGCTTGATTCCAAGCTATCTAGTGGTATTAAATAAAATCAATCTAAAATTGCTAGTTTTATATGATTTAATAAGAGAAATTGATTTCTTTTCTCTTTATATTGTTTGTTACTTATTTTCATGATTTGCTTTCTTCATATTTTATTGCATGAAACTAGCAGAACTTGATATTTTCTTGCTTTTATAAATATTGTTATCCTTGTCATATATAGATAGTTTTTTGTGTGTATTGTATGAATATAATTTTTTCAGACTCAAAATGAAAAACCAACTTTAATGGATGAACGACAAATAAAAGTGTATGAAGAACCCCCAAGCTCTGCCATTACTAAAATGAACAACAACTCCCAACCCCTTCGCAGCTATCAATGTCTAAACCTTGATTGGGTCAAAGATAAATTTGGTAGAGGGGATGATAATGAAACCCAAAAGTCAAGTAATGTTTTGAGTAATAGATATTTTCAAACGCCCTCAATAAGTTGGCTCTGGCCTCCTGGAGACAAAGACAAATTAAATAAAGATCAAATGACTATCAATACAGACGACGAAAGAAAATCAGTTTCCCAGTTGGAAATTACCAAGACTCTTGCCGGCTATCTTCAATATCCTATTTCAGGGTTTAATTGGGCCAGAGAAAAGCTTTCACGAAATGAAAATCCGTACGATGTTGTGCCATCAAAAGAAGAGACAGAAATTGTCCCTTATAAAAGGCCAGGATATCTTTCATATTTGTCAATAAGTTGGGATAAATATTTCCCAAACAAATCTGATCCTAATTCTTTAAATGAAACTACATTCAATAGAAGTAAATTCGACGAGGCATGGGAAAAATTTAAGCAGCAAGATTATATTGAATTCAACAAGTATAACTTCAAAGAATACATTCCTGATATTACAACTGTTGAAAAGACAAGTGATGTTGTTAGGACAGCTGGTGAGGTTACTGGCTTGCCACAGCTTCAATGGACTGGAACTATTATAAACAAAAGTGCGAAAGCCTACAAAGCTATGACTGCAAAAGATGCAACATCAGCTGATATTACAGGAGAAGTTGCTAAAACTGTTGGTGATGTGGCTGGATATTCAATTTTACAGGATGTTGGAAAAATACTTGGAAGCACTTCTTCATTACATAAACATGTTACTAAGAATAAAGACAAACAAGTTGAAGTTAAAAGAAATGACCCAGTGGTGGTCCAAGAAGATTTTTCAAATGATTTTTCTAAACTTGTTCAAAAGCAACAATCCGGTGAAATTGATTTTGAAAGGATAAAGCTGTTATACAAAATGAGCCAATACAATCAGCTACAGAACAACTCTTTATACCGACTTCCTAACAATCCACCGAAGCCATATTCAACAACAGCATTTTACAAATCCAAACTTTAATTCGTTTTGATATTGATTGTAAACCAATTTTTCATGAAAATGTTTAGCAAAATTTATTATATAAGAAGAAAAAATAATCACACCAATACTCAAGTAACTTGCATTGTACTATGAGCTTTGTTTTAGTCAATTTATGTATCATTCGACTAATGTTAAATAATGTTATACGCTTTCAGATAAAAAAAAAGTGAGGCTTGTTTCCAAGCTATCAGCCACAGCAAGTTATAGTAAGACTCAATGCATTATCAATCAGAATGTTGCATATCAGTGGACTTCATGGGGGTGAAACAAACAGGACAGACCACAAATTGGATCCGGATTCAGAACAAGCCAGAAAGTTACAAAAGTAAAAATATATTTTTAGTTAATTGACAGTGGTAGACTAAATTTTGTGCTTATTTGTTATCGTTAACTATAATGCATTTTATTTATTAACAGTTCACTTGTTATATTGTTGCATTGTGCAGAATTTAAAAAGTAAATAAATTTTTTAGGGGCGTTCATGAGATTATACGGAGGATAGATAATCATCATCATAAAGCTGACCATGCTAGTCAGGTAAATTTCAATTTAATAAATAAAGAATTAATTAAATAATATACTAAATGTATAAGATTAATTTTTAATGAGTAATATTAATTTAGCATAAACTTTTTAATACTTCTTTCTCTTTTTATCTTGATCACTCTATGATTCAATTGTTATCATTATTTCTACAACTTTCACTTGTTAATATATATTAATACTAGCGGCTTCGCCCCTAGCCTCTAGGGGCTTTGTCCTAAGAGGTGATAAAAAAAATTAAGACGAAATTCGTTAAAGTACCAAGGAAATCTTCTACAAAACCTAAAGGACCAAGGAAATCTTCTACAAAACCTAAAGGACCAAGGAAATCTTCTACAAAACCTAAAGGACCAAGGAAATCTTCAGCAAATAAAAAAAAAAAATGGGGGGGGGGGTTGTTTTTTGGGGGGTTGAGGGTGTCCCACCCCCCAAGAAAATAGCTTAAAACCACCACAGGACCAATAGGTATATACCCTGAAGAGTAGAATCCGATCGGTTCAGTGGTTACCGAGATCTTAAGCTTCAGACGGACGGACGGACGGACGGGCGGACAGACAGACAGACAGACAGACAGACAGACAGACATCAAGCTACTTTGTATTATAGATATAAAAATAAATTAAAACTTGAAAAATTAATCCTTTTTAGAATGTTAAGTTTTCATATACTAATTTAATATTATTCAGGTATTTTCTTCTGATCTTGTGGGTTTAAGAGTACGTTTGCGGGATTACACTCATAAATTATTTCATCTTAAACCAGGTAAAAATAACATTATTTAATTTGTAATATTGTTTTAATGCTGATGAGGCTAAGATATTTTTTCACGATTAAGTGTGACAGTGTGAGTAATGAGTATATGAAATAATAACTTTGTCTCATATGATTCCAAATTGTCCAATTCACCACAAAAAAGCAAATAAAACCCTGCAGATTTTGCTGATAGACGAACTCAATTTTTTTTGCGGAATTTAAACTTTTAGAATTAGTTCAAACCTTACACTGTTTTAAAAATGTGCACCACATTAAAGCATTTCTTAAGTAAAATAGATAACGTTATTGTGACTCTTCTTTTTTATTAGTTCTTTTGTATTTCTTTTGTAAGGAAAGGAAATATCCGACCTACTCCTTAAATAATATGTTTTAGAAGCCTATGGTGTTAAATATTTGGATCTTGAATGGAGGAAGGCCTGGCACGAACCTGTTTCTTTAGCCAGGTAAGTTACCCATATTTTTAATTTTAAGAAAATTTCTTAGTGTTTTTTTAAACTTTTTTTTGATATAGGTAGGTTATATTTGTCTTTTTTCACTAATGTTTTACACGTTCTAAATATTTTAACTTAGGAAGAATATTTTTCAATAAAAAGAAATTTTGGTATTGATATATTACCTAATTTCGTTTCTATTTTGTTTCATTGTCGCCATGTCACCTTTCTTGATTTTTTAATGCAGCTTTAGTAAATTGAGTTTTGGGGCTATAGTGAGCTAACTTCTGACTTCAACTATCATAGGCCCGAAGTTTCTTATAGACGTTGTCATCCGCGTACAAAGTTGAAAAAGTATTAATGGGAAAATTGTGAATTAAGGCTACCTGCAAAATTACTATAACCATGTAGTTCTTGCTAATTGTCTTTCTTATTACCCGCTGAATTTGAACATTTTGAATTATTTAAAATTTTTCATCAAATATCCTCAGGCAGATTGGCCGCTAATTTTTGCGGTAGGGTATAACAGAATTTTTGGCTTTAAAAGATAAATTTTGCCTCCTACTTAAACTACAGTATAATTTACAATCCCGCTTTTTAGAAACGTAGGCGGACCTGAGGCTAAGATATTGTTGGAGCATCACTTGCAGGCTGGAATAGGACAGTATCACCATTTCATTTTAAGTCTGCAGTACAGGTACAACAATTTAAATATATCCTTTCATATAAAGTAGTACTTAAGTTTTTTTTTGTCTTTAGCTACGGATTAACTTTTCAATTTAAGTCTTGGGATGGCTTTAGGCTATTTTTCTGCACTCCCCTAACCCTTTTAATACAAAGCCCTTAGACGCTATGGGCGTAGCTGCTATTTTTTTAAAAAGAAAATAAGCTAAAATCAATATAATAAAGTAAAATTGTTGAATTGAAGTTTTAGATAAATAACTTTTTTTGTAGGAATAAAATTCAATATTTTTTGAGTTTGAATTACTATCTTTAATGTTCTTCTGTCAAACTATCTTATATTAAATTATTTAGATATGGAAGCATAAAGGGTGTTCAACTTGATTGGAACTCTGGTGCTAGCTATGGTTTTAGTCAAGCAAGTAGTTCTAAGTCAACACAGCTGAGGTCGCCCACCTTTGGACTTCAGGTTTTTTTTATTTGTTTAAGAAAAGCTACTCATTTTAATGGTTCATGTGGTTCTCCGGAAAATAAGATTTTCTTGGCTGCTACAGAGTTCAACCCGACGAATGATCATCTACTTTGTAAATCTATTTTTCTTCTTATTTTGGATTTTGTTTTGATGGATAAAATTAGATTTTCTGTAAGATTTAATATCTTGATCTTTTATTTCCTTAATATGCTACATACTTTTGAGTGAAGTCATTCTTGTTTTCACGCAAAAATTTAAATTTCTAAGCTTTCCTCTTTTAACCTAATTTACATGTTTTTTACCTAGTTGTTTTATTTTGTTAACTAAGAATTCTGATAAAATAATGATTTTTTCAGTCATCTGATGAAAAGAAAGAAGAGAATAAATGGATGGTTGAGATAGTGGCCAAATGTTTGATCTGGTTAGGAGATTTAAACAGATATAGGCTGGAAATATTAGAAGGTAAAATATGTCATTCAAATATAATAGACTTTTGTATAGGTATTAGGGATTTTTAATTCAATGTAAAGAACTTAAAACGATTTATTTGGTAAACATAAAATTCCACAGATACGATATAAGTCTATATAGTGATACATCACAATATTTTATTTTAGTAAAGGTCCTAGCCAAATCTTCCTTTATGATTAAGTGCATAAGGGGGGAGGGGGGTTTAATGCAACCATCTCGTAATCAATGTATAAATGGCACTTAAAATTCGAATTTTGATCTGAAATTTTGTATGAGTAATCCTTGGTAGGTCTATTTTCCCTAAATCGAAAAAAAAGTTGAAAAAGTAACGGCTAACGGCTCAGCCGTTTTGCCGTTTTTTGGCTATTTTTAGGGCAAATCTGTCATAAATTACGTAGAAATCAACTTTTTGAAACATATTTTTGCCTTAAATCATGTGAAATGATACAAAATAACATTTTTTAGATTTCTAGTACCAGCAACTACCGGCTAGAACCGTTTGAAAACGTTTTGGATTGGAAAAGAGCATTATGTAGAGAGAGGTTTCGTGATGGATTTCGCTTGAAAATACCCAACAAATGGCTATACGGATGAGCCGCCAGCCGTTAGCCGCTACTTTTCCAACTTTTTGTTCGATTTAGGGAAAATAGACCTACCAAGGATTACTCATGCAAAATTTCAGATCAAAATTCCAATTCTAAGTGCCATTTATACATTGATTACGAGATGGTTGCATTAAACCCCCCCCCCCCTTATGTGGTCAAACACCCTTCAAACAATCGAACCTTCGATTGCACGACCTTTTTCTTGAATGCCTAACTGTGTGTGCATGGTTATAAGTTAATCCTGTTTTGGGTCAAGTCATTCTTACTTCTCTAATTATTTATGTTGCGCCTCTAGTTATGTCGCGTTATTGAGCCAAGATTCGAACTGATCACCTTTCCGACACGTAGCAGGTTTTAGGTTACCAGCACAGTATTGCAACCATTTTTAGAATAATTTTGCTTCCCAGGATTTGAAAGAAGTGTTGCTGAATCTTTGGCAAGGAAGTATTATTCACTGAGTTCTAGCCTGGAGCCAAGCCTTGGCCTACCTTTCAATCAACTTGCTTCAATTTCAGGAATTTAAATGTTATCAAATCGTATTATTTATTTCCTAATAAAAATCATATGACCAATTAAATTTTTATATCTTTGATGATTTATTCATACATTATTTTTAATTTAATCTTTCCAATTCTTGTAAATATTTGGGGGAATATAGGGTTCTTTATAGATTATAATTATTGTAATGTGCTTTTCTCATTTTTTAAAGTAGGTACGTTTTTGTTTAACGGATTTTATTTTATTATATAAGTATAGAGGCATATCATCTCTTTAGTTTTAACAAAGTAGCTTGATGTCTCTCTGTCCGTCCGTCCATCCGTCCGTCTGAAGCTTAAGATCTTAGTAACCACTGAACCGATTGGATTCTACTCTTCAGGGTATATACCTATCGGTCCTGTGGTGGTTTTAAGCTGTTTTCTTGGGGGAGGGGGGGGGGACACCCTAAACCCCCCAAAAAATGAAAATCCCCTCCCCCTACTTTTTTATATTTTAAATTTTTTCTTTTTAAATTTCTTTTCTTCTTTTAAACTTTGTTTTTTTTCAAATTCAAAAAGATTGTGAAACCTTCCTTCTCCTATAGGGGCGAAACCCCAAAAAGGCTAATGGCAAAGAAATTTTTAAAAACATTAAAAAAGAGAAAAAAAATCGAAGGGTTTAGAAAATATAAATTGATAGGGTAAGGGGGGGGGGGGGAAATTTCGGTATTTTTTCGTTTTTTTTGAAAAAAAATGGGGTAAATATTAATATTTTCAAATGAAACCAAGACCACTAGAAAGCTTACGGAAAGGACTATCAGGTCCTAAAAGGACGTTATCCTAGGACTTTTAGAAGTTGGTCGAAATTGGACTCAAAGAAATTACCGAAAATTACCCGGCAGGGGGGCAATTTTAGGTAATCATTTTCAACCTAAAAAAATCGCTGAAAAATGGCCAAACGACCAGTCAAACATAAATAATCATAATTAGTGTAGGTTATAGGGATTATCCACAAAAATTTTCATAAGTATCGGACTATTCCTTCTATGTTAAAAATTATTTTTTTAAAAGACGAGAATTTTCTCTTTTTTTCTGAAATTTTTTTTTGAAAAAACTTAAAATTAACATAACAAAAAAACGTATTTTATTACTTTATCTTAAAAAAGCTCACATTAAACTATAGATTTAGACCAAAAAACATGAAAATTGATTAAAAATAGATCTCAATAATCGAATTTGAAGCAAAAGTGTCATCTTTGCAAAAAATCTTGACTACATTTTAACCTAAAAAATCGATGAAAAAAGGCCAAACGGCCAAACAGGCGTAACAAATCATAATTAGTATAGATTATTGGGATTATCCACAAAAAAATTCACAAAGATCGGACTATTCTTCCTATGTCAAAAATATTTTTTTTTTCAAAGGACATGAAATTTTGATTTTTTCCTCGCAAAAATTTGCTTCAAAAAATAGAATTAAAATATTTTTGTTTTATATCTGTTCTATTCATTTTTAGGCCTAATTCTTAAAAAGTCCATATTGAATAATATATTTGACCAAAGAAAACATGAAAACATGACCTTAAAAGTAGAATTTTAATTTCTTTTGAAATTACCGAAATTTAAAAAAAAAATATTACCTCGATTTTGAGGCTCTCAACGGATTTGGAAAGAGCGGGCAATTCTTAGTTAAAAAAGGTTTTTACGGATCAGTTCTAGGTCATACCAATTTTTGTGCAGGTCAATCTTTACACGCCTACTAAAATATTTTAGAAAAAAAAATTTTTTTCGTCCGACTTTGAAACCATAAGTACCCTTAATATTCATCTCACAAAATTTTCTTTTTATACTTTTTTTTGTAGGTAATTTAATAAGGAACAAATTTGCTTTGATGTTTTTTTCTGTCATTCGAAAGGAACATGGAGATAAAGGTCATTTTATGAAGATTGGTCGAAATTACCGATAATTGCCCCTTACCGAAACTTCCCCCGCCTTACCCTATAAATAAATATAAACAGTTATAACAAGTTATAAAGAGTTATAAAATGTTATAAAGAGTTATAAAATGTTATAAAGAGTTATAAAAAGTTTGAAAAATACAGAAAATATCTTAAAAATGTAAAAAAAAAAATTTTAATTCTCCCCAGAACCTTTAGAGAAAAAGCCCCTAGAGGCTAGGGGCGAAGCCGCTAGTAGTTTTATATCTTGTTAACATTATAATGTTTAGACAATTCTAATTACGGAATTGATGCTCTCTTCTTCTATATGAAATGTCTTACAAGCAGGATCAAGTTTGAAGGTGGTGAAGCAAATCTTTTAAGGTTTGTTTATTTCTCTTACTATCAATATGAAGATAACAAGGAAGTTAAATAATGTAAAATATATTTCATTAATAAAGGGGGGGGGGGGGTAATGCAACCATCTCGTAATCAATAATTAAATGCCACTTAGAATTCGAATTTCGATCTGAAATTTTTCATGAGTAATCCTTGGTAGGTTTATTTTCCCTAAATCGAACAAAAAGTTGGAAAAGTAACGGCTGGCGGCTCAGCCGTTTAGCCGTTTTTTGCCTATTTTCAGGGCAAATTCATCATTAATTACGTAGGTATCAACTTTTTAAAACATATTTTTGGTTTAATTCATGTTAAATGTTAGCAATAACCATTTGTAAAATTTCTAGTACCAACAGCTACCGGGTAGAACCGTTTGATAAAGTTTTTGAGCGACAAAAAGTATTATGTAGAGATAGGTTGCATTAAAAACCCCCCCTTATCCTATTTCCTTTGCGGAAGCGTCATTCATTGAACATCTGCCAAACCCAGAGAGGGTGAGGTAATAATTGGGAGCTCTTATGAGATAGCGGATTAAGTTAAAATGTGCTTGAACTTTGAACTTAAGCTGACCCTTGTGGCTATCTGTGTTGGAATGATTTTCTTGTATTCCCTGGCAAGTTCGAACCCATTAATTCCCTTTTCCTTACACCAGAGAATGAGTGTGTTACGCGGCATTCCTAACTATCTCCGCGCTTCGCTTGTAAACAAACAAAGGCGCGCACATTTTTTCCTTGTTGATTCCCATGTGAAGAGCTACGTGAATAAAAATAATGTATTGGATGGATATACATGCGCTCTAATCCGTGGAAGATCTCAAATAAGCCTTCCTGCTTAGTTTGACATCATAATGTGGTAAGAATTTATCTTAATTCTTAATAATAAGTGTAGTATGGTATATTTTTACGAATAAATTTAAAACATTAATTTTTCAACAAATAGACCATTTAACTGCTAACTTTTGACATACGAATATTTTCCTTAATTTTATTGATCATTTGAATCTAAAATTATCAATTTCTGATGCTATTTAATATGTTTCGTGCCAATTTAAAGTTTTTTAGAAATTTTATATTTTTAATTAAATTGAAATCACGCAACCTCGATATACAAAAATAATAAACCATTAATACTATGTAATTAATTTTTATATTTTTGTTTTAGATTCACCGTTTTCATGGTAATAAATACACATTTGTAAACATTCACATGTTGGTCATTCGGAGGGCTTGGAGATTAAGATTTCGTGTACGGCAAGGCATGCGTACCGAAACAATGAAAACGAGACAGAACAGATGCGGCTAAGAAAATATCTGTGAAGTTTTGTGAATGTGTTGGTTGTGATACCTTACCACACACTATTATAATCGTAATCAGTACAGTTAATTATTGTGACAATCATGGGTCCTAAAAAGAATAAAGGCGCTCAACTGGGACTACGGCTGCGCCCAGCCGTCGAGGCCCTAACCAGTGAACTAGATAAAGTGATGAAGTTGGTCAGTGAATCTTCAGAGCTTGATGTTAGACATTTCACTAAGGAGTCAATCCTTGTCCATGACAAGTTCGAGACATTCGATAGCATTATGGTCGGTTTTAGCAAGCTTGGTGTGAGAATCCAAGAGCTTGAGGAGTTTAGTGACATTTATTCTAATATAATTACTGTGCAAAAAGATTATAACGCTCTGAAAGATGCTATGGAGGAGCTTAGTGACATTCAAAGTGTTGTTGATTTAGTTGGTGATAATTTGCCTGACCATAAGGCTGAACTATATGATCGTTGCTTAAAGATTGTGAAGGTTATTAAAGGGTCATACTTTCCCTTACCAGAACCAATTATAAACACTTTGTCTGCTTTGATGAAACGGCTGGCCGAGGTTAAGCTTGAACCTGTGAAGCCGCCTACAACGACGGCGGGTGCTTCGACAGCATCGCCATTTGTGTCGCCGTTTGGCACACCACAGTTCGGCACCGGTTCTATGTTCACGCCAGGAAATATGAATCGTGTTGACGAACGTCTTCTTCCAAGCTTTGACGGCTCAGAGTCAGCCTACGTAAGTTTCAAGGACAATTTTAAAAAGCTTACCGTAGGACAGGACCCGTCATATTTACAGTTATTGTTGAGCAGTGAAAAGGTCTGCAAAAATAAAGAGTTAAGACTTCAGTTAATTCAGATTCAATCACATGAATCTCAATGGGCTTACCTCGACGCACGTTTTAAGTCCAAAACACGTCAGATGCTCTGCCTTTTCAACCAATGGGAGAAGAAGCCTAAACCGTCGGACTCCAACCAGATTGTGACAGTCTTAGCAGAGTTTGGTGGTGCAGTTAGCCAGCTCGAGCAGCTGACTAAAGATGATGATGATGAGGAAGTCACCACAAGCCAGTGGTTGACCATTATTCTTTTGGAAATGTTATCCAAAAAGTTGCCACGTGATTTCCAGGACAAGCTCAACCTGGCGTTGGGCTCGATGGATACCCCAAATATTCCTAAGCTGTTGAAGATTATAGAGGAACAGCGTGGCGCCATTTTGATGAGGTGTTCAATCGATGTAGACACCCCCTCCAAGAAGAAAGGTAATCCTGCGGCCGCAGCTACAGCCGTTGGTAAACCTGGGTCTCCAGCTAAGACCAAGAAGAAACAGCCTTGCCCGTCGGAAGGTTGTAACTCTGATCACCTGTTGTTTAAGTGCTCCAAGTTTAGGGATATGTCTGTTCCTGAACGCAAAGTCTTCATCAAGAAGATAGGCGCCTGTTTGCTCTGCTTACAAAAAGGGCATCGGGTGGCCGATTGTCCCAGAGCCGATAAGCTTGGCAGCTGTACCATTGACAGTTGCAACCAGCCCCATAATTCATTATTACATGAATCAGTTGCTAGTGGACAAGTTGCGGCAGTGTATGAATCACAATTGTTTAGCAAGAACAATTTTATGCTGATGTTGCAGCAGGTCCCGGCGTTGGCGGCTGACAAACGTCAAGTCACCGTCAATGCCATGTGGGACAGTGGAGCAAATTTGACGTTGATTTCTAGAAGTATTGCCAAGAAGTTAGAGTTGCCATCAACTGGTCGCACAGCTACTATTTCTCTGGCAGATGGAAAGAGCCAAGCATGTCCTACAGTCAAGATTTGTTTGGTTGACCGCAACCGGAATTCACATATTCTGGAGGCGGCGGTAGTGCCCAGCATTGGTACTGAAGAAGGGTTGCGTTCTATTGATCCTACAGCCGCCGCCGACATTTTCAACATGAAGCCTGATAATTTTTCTATGGTCGACGGCAAGATTGATGTTTTAATCGGCCATTTAACACCAGCTATGTTCCCGTGTGCAGATAAAATGGTTGGTGATTCTAGACTGTACAGAAGCTTATTTGGTACAGGCTATTTAGTTGTGTCTGCAGATGGCAGGACTGTTGCCAATCCTGTCGCCTGTAAAGCTGTGAAGTTGGAGGTCAGCAAGATGGAGTTCCTGAGTACTGAGAGTTTGGGAATACAGCCGCCATCAATGTGCAGCGGTTGTAAGAACTGCCGTCATTGCGCCGCCATAGCCGCCGGGCAGTCCGCCTTGGACGTGCGTAAGCGGCAGCTGATTGAAGAAGGTCTGACATTAGATCTTGAGAACCATGTTTGGACGGCTTCATATCCCTACAAGCAGCCGCCAAGTGTGTTATTTGACAATTCAGAGCAGGCCTATAAGATCTGCTTACGTGACCGGCAGAGAATGATTAAAAAAGGTGAATACAGCACCTTCTGCCAAGTGTTTCAAGAAGCTGTGTCTCGTGGAGTGTATCAGAAAGCTTCGCCAGAAGACCTAGCTTATACTAAGCCCGTGTATTATTCGAGCCTAGTCTGCGCATATAAAGAGTCTATTTCCACGCCCTTGAGGATATGCGCTAATTCTAGCCTCTGCTGCAAGGGGCTAAGCCTCAATAGTATTATGATGGACGGCCCAGTTCCATTATATACTCTGATGCACAATCTTATCCGGTTCAGAAGTTATAAGTGTGCATTCGTGGCTGATATTCAGAAGTTCTATAATTCATTATTAGCTACCTATGAAGATTCTCAGCTGAAACGTGTTTTTTTCGCTGATACAGTTGATGGAGAGCCAGAGGTCTACCTTACCAAAACCATCAACTTTGGTGAGGCCTTGGCTGGAGATATGGCCGTGACCGCCCTCAGACTCACTGGTCGTATTTTTGGTGGACGTTCCCAGCAGGATGTTCAAGATGTTTATGGATCTGAGAAGATTAGAGGTTGTGACGTTGTAGCCCAGCAGGATGTGTGGAGAGATGTTCAGCAACCACTCAGTTCTGAATTTATTTTGTATCAAGATCCTCCATCGGTCAAATTGGAGACTTGTACTTACGTGGATGACTGTTTGAGCGGTCATAACAGTAAACCTGAAGCTGTCCAGCTGGTCCAAGAGCTGGAGGATATGATTGCACCTGGCAATTTCAAGTTTAAATCTGTCGTTTATTCTGGAGATGATGTTGACAGTGTAAAAGTTCTGGGCCTTGTATGGGACCCTAAACAGGATAAGTTGTTCCTACCTGTCAGAGCCAACCACGGCGAGAAGATTAAGGGTAGAAAGTTACTGGAGGATCTGGATCTGGAGGACCTCTGGAGAAGTCTACCTGAGTTGATAACTAAACGTGAAGTTTGGAGAATTGTGCAACAACTTTATGACCCAATGGGTCTAGCAGCGCCACTGCTGCTTAAATCCAAGCTTTGTCTACGCTCAGTTTGCATACATGGATGCAACTGGGATGATGTTATACCTGGAGAGTTGAGGTCGGAGCTCGTGTCCAGCCTCCAGGACCGTTCGGCACTTGGAAATGTGTCGTTTAGACGTTCGATGGTTCCTGATAAGCCGTTGGGGCTTCCAATGCTTGTTGGTTTCTGCGATGCATCTAACCAGGCCTATGCAGCCATCACCTACCTGAGATGGCCAGTTCCTAGAGGATATGATGTAGTTTTGTGTTGCGCCAAGTCACGTGTCGCACCAGTGAAGATTGAGTCTATACCAAGGTTAGAAATGCTTAGTTGTCTAATTTTGGCAAGGCTTGTGGATACTGTCGCCAGAGCCCTACCTTTCAACATTTCTGGCAAAGTGTTTTTTAGTGATAGCAGCTGCGCCCTAGCTCAGCTATCCAGTGACAGTGTTATGTTAAATGTTTTTAACAGTCATCGTGTTTCCGAGATACAACAGTTGACGAGCCCTGAAGATTGGAGATGGGTTCCAACCCAGCACAACATTGCCGATCTGGCAACGCGTGGTTTGTGTACAATTGAGGATGTACAACCTGGATCTACATACCAGGAAGGTCCAAGCTGGTTGCGCCTGGAACAGGACCAGTGGCCCGTTAAGACGGCGGGTGAGGTAAATGCATCCATTCCCGAGAGCGAGCTAAATCCCAAGATGGCGAAGCTCAAGGTAATGTTCACACAGGTAGTGGACAATGATTTTTGGAGGTCTCTGGCAAGAAGGACCTACAGGCAGGCAAGGAGGACTGTGGCCGCAGTTCTTAAGGCTGCCAACTGCTTTAAAACGCTGCTTATCAAGAAACGTGGCGTTGCAGCAAATGAGGATGGTGTTAGCAACAATGATAGTTCTAAGTATCATGAGAACTATACTTTCACAAATACATACATGGATTCTGTTTGTGACCTGTTTTTGACTTCCTTCAACCAAGAGGAGGAGATGACCATGGACGCCGAAGGGAAATTTGACTCCCTTCAACCGTATCATCACAAGGTCCAGGTTTGTTGGCCCATTGTGGGTCATGATGGATGTTATCCTCTTAGGACATTTACAATATTGAAAATGTCCGGGAGAGGAGATGAGGCTCTTGAGGCCGCTGCTGGAGGCCCCAGGAAGATTATGAAGGACAGCCCAGGTGTTGTCTTGCTCAGCCGCCACAACAGGCTGGCGCGGCTCATCCTTCAACAGTCCCACGATGAATTGGGGCATGGAGGCCATCGTAAGACGTTGGCGCAAAGCCGCAGGTATGCATGGATCACACATGGCCGCATGGAGGCTATGAAAGTGGTCAAGAGTTGTGCTGCATGTTCCATTGAATATGCCAAGCGTTCGAGTCCCGCAATTGCTAATATTCTGCCAGATCGTGTCGAGCCCTCTGTGCCCTTCAAGGAGGTGCATATGGACCTTGCGGGGCCGATCGAAGTTACGAAGCCTGGCGTTGGCACCAGGAGTTCCAAGACCAAGTACAAAGTTTGGTTGTTGATTGTGGCCTGTAGATTTACACAGGCTGTGTTTGTTGATGTGTTGACTGATTATTCAACTGAAGCCGTGCTGGTCGGCTTGAGAAAACTTCAGGCGTTTTACAATATGCCTAGAAGGGTTACCACAGACAGAGGCACCAATATGGCCGGTGCCAAGCGAATTATGGATGAACTTTTGAAGGATACCCGAATGCATTTTGAATGGCATCTGGTGCCCACCGCAGCACACTCGTTCGTGGGTACTGTGGAGAGGCAGGTTGGGCTGGTCAAGCGTGTGTTGAACAAGAAGTTGACTGGTGCTACTGTAACCTTCAATGATTTATTGGTATTGTGTGCTGAGACTGCAAAAGTCTTGAATTCTAAGCCATTGACCTATGCCACCCAAGGAGATGACGTCAATTGCTGGAGAATAATTTCACCTGCTGATCTGTTAGGCGGCAGGACCAACGATGCAATCTGCACCTTTGAGACAGGTTGTAAAGAGCCCATCACCAGGAGGCTGGAGAACTTGGAGGAGTTGACCCGTCAGTTCCATCAGGTGTACAAGGAGCAGCTCATGCCTGAGCTACTCAAGTCCGTCAAGTGGCGCAGCAACAAGGTGCTGCTCGAGCCGGGAGACGTGGTGCTGATCGACGATAGCACAAATTTGATGAAGAAGTTCAGATTGGGGCATGTGGAAGAAGTGCGCCCAGGTGGGAGGACCGTGGTTTGCAAGTTCAAATTATCAGATGACGCAGCCGCCACGAGTAACGAGACTTCCGCAAGACGTCTGCTCAAGATCAATCTACCCAAAGTTTAGTATAAGTATCGTTCTTGTTTAACTTTGAATTTTATTTTACGGTAGATTTATCAGATATTTTTTCGAAAGACAAAAAACGCAAATTTTGACTCAATTTCGTTTAAACTTTCAAATCGACGCAAGATTTTTTCATTTGAAATGCAAACTTAAGTTATTTATACGTTTACGCAAGTTTTTTCAATGATTTAAGTCTTTCCGGGACCAGGGATTTTTTCGCGGAAATTTTCCTAGGTACCTACGCAAATACGAACATTTTTATCCTTGTTTAATTGAAATTCGATATGATAAAAAGTAACACAATGAAATTTTTTACATCATACAAATATTTCTTTAAGATTTATTATAATCACATAGATAATTTAATATTACAAATATATTAAAATTATTTCTATTTACCTCTTAACCGATGTACCTAAAGAAAAATGCAGATTTTTTTTCGTCTTGAATTAAGTAGATTCTTTGAGTTCGAAGATTTAAGCTTAATAAGACCGCTCTATAGTGTATCTTAGCTCTGTTACCTCGGCCAGACATACTACAGAACTGCAAAACTAAAGCATAAGATAATTTTATTTTGATTGCTTTGATTGATGATTCTAAAGTTTCTTGAATTATTCATGATTCTTTTAATTTTTGATTTGATTTAAACATCACTAATTATGTTTATTTTCAGTTGATGGAGCCCTGCGCCAGAAATCCTGTCGGAAATTATGCAGTATCAAAAAATTGTGATGGAAAGACATAACGTCCGTCAGGATAGCTGGAACATGGCATTATTAATATTTGAAAGATTGGTTAGTTTGTATCTTGAGGGGTTCATTCTAACTGAGGCCCCAAATTGCCTTAATTTTGACTGTATGAATATGTACAAGTTGCTTTCTTCTTAAAACAGAGAGAAATTGCAAACTCAGCATTTAGAGAAGTTCTTTTCTTATAATTGAGCTTTTGTTTTATTTTGGTAATTTAATTTGCATATTTCAATTGCAATTTTATTTTACGCAATTTTGATTCACGAAGATTTAAAATTATGAAATTTTAATTTTCCGATGTTTGATGATTTTTTTACAGTCATATTTTATTTAGATTTAAGTATCTATTTTATTAAACATGTTAGATTTAAGGATTTACCTATCTTATCTAAGAATGTCTAGATGTAAGCCCGAGTATTTTTCCGCTGGAGAAAATGCTTAATTTTGAGAAGTTTTTTATGAAATTTTTACTTTTCTTTTTTAGCAAAAAGATTTAGTAGAAAAAATGTCATTATTTAATCTTTCTTTCTTTTGATTAAAAGTTTGAGTTGATTATTTAATTATTGATGCGATTTTTAATATAAAAATCATTTGCCTATTATTATGTAGGTACCTAATTAAAGTTTAGGTACTATTGATTATTAATTCATGTATTCGCAATTACATGGTCTGTAATTCTAACTTTAATTGAGATTATGAGGCCATGATATAATGAGATGTGTGAGTGGTAAATGTGCATTTCATGAATGTTGAATGCTTTTCCCATTCCTTATTCCTATCCTTATGTGGTAGTGGAGTCGGTTTGAGTTATTGTGGTGTTCGTAAGTTACCATAATTAATTTTAGGCCTGATGGCCATGCCATTTTAAGCTCTTGTAATTTATGCGTTATGAGATTGTGATTTTGTGGACACTGTCTGCACGCATGATGTTAAGATGAGTTATTGTGTTCGATTCCCAGTGACTAGACGGGTGTGTGTTGGAATGATTTTCTTGTATTCCCTGGCAAGTTCGAACCCATTAATTCCCTTTTCCTTACACCAGAGAATGAGTGTGTTACGCGGCATTCCTAACTATCTCCGCGCTTCGCTTGTAAACAAACAAAGGCGCGCACATTTTTTCCTTGTTGATTCCCATGTGAAGAGCTACGTGAATAAAAATAATGTATTGGATGGATATACATGCGCTCTAATCCGTGGAAGATCTCAAATAAGCCTTCCTGCTTAGTTTGACATCATAATGTGGTAAGAATTTATCTTAATTCTTAATAATAAGTGTAGTATGGTATATTTTTACGAAGAAATTTAAAACATTAATTTTTCAACAAATAGACCATTTAACTGCTAACTTTTGACATACGAATATTTTCCTTAATTTTATTGATCATTTGAATCTAAAATTATCAATTTCTGATGCTATTTAATATGTTTCGTGCCAATTTAAAGTTTTTTAGAAATTTTATATTTTTAATTAAATTGAAATCACGCAACCTCGATATACAAAAATAATAAACCATTAATACTATGTAATTAATTTTTATATTTTTGTTTTAGATTCACCGTTTTCATGGTAATAAATACACATTTGTAAACATTCACATGTTGGTCATTCGGAGGGCTTGGAGATTAAGATTTCGTGTACGGCAAGGCATGCGTACCGAAACACTATCTGAAAGTGTCTCAGTCTACTCCAAGATGACTTAGGTCAAAACATTAAGAAACTATGGCTCATCAATCAATCAACTTGTAAAATAAATATATTTTAAGATTTGCTGGTAAGCATCGCTCTGATGATTCACCCTACAGCGCAGCATCTCACAAGATTATTCAGATGGTCGTGCAAACAGTCAAGAAAGACAAGGAGGAATCTGTCATTGCGTTGTGTCAGGTAGTTTAGTATTTGTCTAATAGACAATGTCTATTGTTACCATTTAAATTAAGCAACTGTCACTCACTAAAGGGAACTATATACGAAGGAGAGCAAGTGATGATAGGAACCTTTCAGCATATCTTGCCTATTTGATGCACTATGTTTCTGTTATAAAGGGCTAAAAGAATTAGATAAGTTAATGTCTTTATGGCCTTGACAAAAAACGAGTTGAGATTATCATAATTATCAAATGCTCAGACAGAAAAGTATACTTTTTCGATGAAAATGTATATTGAGCAAAAGGGGTGCTAAATTGTAATAATGTAGAGTTTGATCAATGTACTTTTTCAGTTTTCAGCATTTTATTCAAAAAGTCAACCATTTTTACATAAACTATCTTCTTTTAAATTATTTGTTCCGTTGTAGATGAAGGCTTCTAAAATAAATATTTTTGTTCAGGAAAGCCTTGGTTGTTTGCACCAGTTGACATCTGAAGGAAAGGTTGAGAATGATGTTTGGTTGACACGAGCATGTGCTTCTGTCATACTTACAATCATTCAGCTAGAAGGTAACAACTACCATTAACTTTAATGGAGGGACTCATTAGATGTAGGATATATTATACGTGGATATATTGACAGGAGATAATTTGTCGTCAATTTAGGTTGCTAATATAGACCTCATTTACTGGTCAGTTCGTTTATCTAGTAGGAGGGGAGGGGGTATCGTTATTTTAGCCACTTGCAAGCATCACTTTATCAGAGTACATAAAAAATTGTGCAACATCCAAGCAATGATAATTGATTAGAGACTCATTATTCCTTGCACAATAAAATAATGAATAAATACCTAAACATAACTTGCCTGTTACTAATGTAAACTTCTCTGAAAGGAAAAATTCAACAGATTCAACGTGTAGGTACCTATGTTCATTTTAGATTATTGATTTTTTATTAGTTTCTTCCGAACTTATCTCTATTTTTAAAATGTTTTTTTTCCCAGGTTCAACAGGCAATGAAATTGGTTTATGCCAGGCCTGGTTGCTAGCTTTATGTTCCCATATAACAGGTAGAAATTTGATTATTAACTATAAATTGTTGATATGGGGTTGTGGCTAACACCCTTTAAACATTGATCATATTCATATCATAATGCGAAGATTTGAAAACCATTATTTCTCAGCTATGATAATAAGACTAACAACAATAAGGAATTTTTTTTACTGAAAACAAGTGAAGCAAAGACATTTATAGGCCACACGGTAGAAAACTAATTATAAGCCCCATATAACTTAATTACCCATTATTTATCATGAAAAATACCTCAAGTCAATGAGCTTTTATACAACCCATTTTATGAAAATATTTGTTATGAGGTGCTTTGGTTCATTTTCTTGGAACCAGCCTGCATGGCCCAACTTGGACTGAACAAGATTTAAGCACTGAGGATTTAGAAATGGAGGAAAAAATAAACTCCGAAGAAAATAATGAAAAGGAGAAAAGTGAAGCTAAGACAAATGGGAAAACAGGAGAAAAGAAAAAACGAAAGAAACTGACAAATTTGCTGCGTAGAAGAAAAATTTCAAATTCAGGTAATTACTAAATAGTAAAGTTATCATTTGGTTTTTTAGAATTGAATCTACTTCCTTGTTAGGTCTATCAGAAAGTTTTTCAATCAATCAGAGTAACGTATATATCGCTACCAAAAAAATGTTACATATTTCTGTTCTTTTTTTTATTAAGTACATGTGTTATTGTGCTATATTGCTTACGGTAAAAATATATTTCTTTTAAATATCATAATTTATTATGCCTTATTATTGTACTTTTATTATTAAAAAAACATAGAATTACTTGTAGCTCGTGCAATGCATTAAATAAGTATCTGTTATGCAGGATCCAGTAGAGAGAACAGCGAATTGTCTGAGGATGAATTAAGTGATGAAGAGCATGAAAGAATAGGTAATTTTTTGTTTACTTTACTTTTCTGTGGCAGGTTTCTTATTTCAATCGTCTTCATGGTTAAATAACCTTATCAATGAGATTATTGGAATAGTATAGTACCTTAATAGAAATAACAAGATAGAGAAGATAGTTAGATAATTTAATTTTCCTAAAATATTTTGAATTATGCACCGTAAGATTTGGGACAGCTAACTTATTTTGCTGTTAGTAAGCAGTTTGTTTACAGTACTGTGAGTAAATTGTCAGTTATTTTCAATTTTTATTGACCTACGCCCTAATTTTGAATTCCTTACATTGGGGCAAGAGTAACAATAATTCGTGTCAGTCTGATTGTGTTTTAATATCTATCTGCGCTACCAAGACGCGAGTCCTGCATATAGAAAAAAAATCTTTTGCATTACAGTTGTATCTCATTCCTATACATGAGAACACTTGAGTTGTATCTGTCGTAATTTAGGTAAGAGGCGGGGAAACCTGTCTGATTCAGATAATGAAGGTGATGAGAGTGTTGGTGACGAAACAGAAAGTGATGAAGACAGCCTGGCTCATTCTGACGAGATGTACTTTCTATCCGACTCTGAGGTAAAGTTGTATTCTTATAAGTTTACAAGCAATTTCCCCTGTTTTTGTAAGAAGGGGATTATTGAGTAAGTTCGGATAATCAATAGTCACGTACAAAATATCAGTACTACGCTTATCCCAAGGTTCTCTGCGGAGAGCGTTATTCATTACAGTGACTTAATTAAGGACACCTGCCATACGCGGTGAGGGTGAGGTAAAGTAGTTCTCATGAGATAGCGGTTCAAGTCATAATGTGCTTGAATGTGGATTTTTAGAGCCCTATTGGCTATACAAAAGTTACAGCCTACTCCATACTTAGAAAACTATGGCTAATCAATCAATCAATTATACGTTTACACTCAAGTGCAAGTATTACTATTATTGGTGGAAAGGTTTGAACCTTGTATTTCTTAGGAGGACTAAAACCTACAGATATAGATAAAACAAAACATTTACACCCTTTGAATTATTTAAAAGATTACCTAGGTAATTCATTCAAATAACTTTTTGGTCTTATGCAGATTCTCATACAATTTTTTGTACCTATTTAGGATGAAGATTTTTCATTTGATGATAAAAGCGACTCCGAAGATGTGGTAATTGAGGAGGAAAATGACATTTTGCAAACTGATAAAGATGAAAAGCCTTCAACGCGGTTTCTGGTAGATTTGATGATCCAATCAGGTTCTTATGTTAATTCATATCACTTCAAAATTATACAAATTACTATAATTTAACAGACAAGAATTGGGGAGTAGATATAATTCTAATTCATTGTCTATTCTGTGGTTTCTAATAAACCCGTTTTATTTAAGGTCTCCTGCCCTCCCTGCATCTCTGCCTGCTGTGGTTACGTGCCCAACCAACAATCCTAAGTGGCCTCCAGGTTGGGGTTCAGGACGAGGCTACCAGCTTCTGGACACGGCTGGCACGGATATTTACACTTCTTAATCTTGACTCTAGCATAGGTGCGGCTGCAAGATATACTTCTTCAGAAAATATTAATATGATATATGAATCCTGCCGAGAAAATATGGAGAATAAGAAAATATGGTTGGAAGAATTTTGGAGTGTACGAGGTTGTAGCATGTTTGAAAGTCAATTAAAAGATGTAGATTGGGAGCAAACAGCAGATAATCAGCTTCAGGTATTAAAAGATATGCAACGCTATCTAGAGTCTAGGGGCACTTGAAGGGGGGGGGGGGGGGGGGGTAGGTAAACCCACACATATTCAATTTTAGATTTAAAAATACAAAAATACATTACCTTAATTTAAAAATTTATTGATTCCAGTTTTTGATGGCTACACACATACTTGGATTACTGTATCGAAAAATTGACCTCCCTAAATTTTGTTAAGTTTCCTATTTTTCTTTATCTTATTAAGATTATTGTTTAACTATTGGAGTATTTAATCAATTACAGGGCACAGTGACAAGATTAGTTTACCTGGAATCCTGGAGAAATTGGCTGGTTTCACTGGATGGAACAAAGGATGGATGTCCTGTTAGATGGAGACAGGGATAATACTTACATTTTCTTTCACCCCCAACCATTATTATAGAGAAAAAAAATCATTTTCAGTTAACTTTTTTATTTTTTAAAGTTTTTATTAACGCAAAAAAAACCAAGTATTACCTACTGTAGGAGGAAGGGAGAGCGGTAATAGTTGAACCATCTTCTAATAACAATGAACCAGAGAAAAAGTGTGTCATGAAACATATGGCGGAACTTTGGCTGAAGGTGGGTTATTTCAAAAGATACGTTTTGTAAGGCGGCATTAGGAGTTGAATAAGTAAATAAAAAATAAAGTACTAAAATGTTGATTTAATATGTTTTTATTATTGGAATTAAAACAAAAATAATACTTATGTTTAATGCTCATCAGATCACACTCGTATAAGAGAAAAGGATGACCGTTTTTTAGTTGCTACTCTACCATAGAGTGTTTACATATATATATACACTACGTTTTTAAAATTCAAGTGTTTCGAATTTGACCCACTTTCTCATATCAAAAGACAATCACCCTTATCCTATTCTCTACATTGAAGTGGGGAGTTTTATATGATTTCATGGTTTTTAACAATTTTTGTCTTTATGTTATGTTAAAGTGATATGACTTAATTACCTAGGAGGAAGTGACTAATCTGGAACAGACTAAGGGCGACCAGCACGCTATCCTTGTTGTCGACTCAATGGCCTTGCTTCAAGATCTCCAGATGGTCCGCAGGTACAAAAAAAAATTTTCACACGATCAGGGGTATATATTCTGCATGTTTGACCCTGCTTAAGGGGGGGTGGGGGTTGGAATGAAGAAATAAGCAACCTTGGAAATATTTTTTCAATTTCCACTAAAATAAGATAAATCTGTTGGAGGAGGAAAAAATGAATAAAATAAAGAGTAGGTACTGAAAACATTTTTCCATATTTGCACCTCCTTTGGGAGGGGGAAAAATTAAATTTTTGCGGCAGGGGAAAAAATATATCTTGTGCAGAATATACGACACACCCCTGCCAGGATTCAATTGTATAGGTATTTTCAAAGATTCTTTATTACATCAAACATTAAGACCTTACTTATTTATCAAATAGGATATCATGACCTATGAAACAATCAAGCAAATTTGTTTTTCTCAGGGTTGCTGGCTATAAGAAGTTTAAGATGGTGGTACCACAAGTTGTCATCAGAGAACTAGATAATATCAAGAAACAAGACAAGTAAGTTCATATCTTATTTTCAAAGAACAAAAATTCTTTTTTAGTAGCGGAGCTACTCTATAATTCACTTTGTCTGTCCGTCAGTCCGTCCGTAACGCTATGGGGGAAACGTGATTTTCGCAGCTCCTATTCAATATAGACAGCTGAAATTTTAGTGTAGATTCGCATTATATATGCCCATATAATAAATGCATTGTTTTGTCCATCTATCTGTTATTTGTGGTGCTAGATCGATTCCTAGATTTTTACGTATTTGTGATTTTCTCAACTCCTTTTCAAGATAGAGGGCTGAAATTTTTATGGATTATTCAATTTTACATTCTACATATTTTCACAAAGTTTTATTTAGATTTGTCCTTAAATTTGGGTGCTAGATCTATTCCTAGATTTTTTAGTTTTTTTTTGTGATTTTCTCTATTCCTATTCAGGATTGACGGCTGAAATTATCAGGGATTGAAAAAGCTCGTATCTTACATTTTTCCATCAAGTTTTATTAAGATCTGTCTATTAATTGCAGTGCTAGATCGATTCCTAGATTTTTAAACTTTTATGATTTTAAAGGTTGCGTGATTTTAAGGGTTTCGTGATTTCCCTATTTTATAAAGTTTAATGTTTATTGTGTGACACTGCTCTATATTAAATTTTTTCCTTATATCCCTTCATAATATTTGAGCTTCGCTACTTATGGATTTTGTCATCCTTTTCTTGATAATAATTGAAATCACTTGTCAGTTGTGCAACTATGCAATTGATTGATTTTATTTCTAGGAATGCCAGGCAAAGTATTCGGTGGCTGGAACGAGAACTAAGCCGCGGACACAAGGGTATCCTGGCACAGGAGGCCCACCAGAAGACCAAGGTCAATATGATTCCCCCAAATAGGAAGAGTCCAGAGTGGTCAAAGTTTCAAGTTCTCAAATGCATTGCCTATCAGGTGAAATAAATATGACTTTACTTATTAAATATAATTTTAGAAGCGAAATAGTAATGAAATTTTAACCTTTATTGAATATGAAGACGATTACAAAATTGCCTACCTCATTTGTAGATTTTAACTACTGGCAGAAATTTTTGACACTCTTACTTTGCAAAACTAAATAAAGATTATTATTTAGCCCTCAAAGTTTTCAGGCCAACGAAAAGCTGACATATTTTATTTACTTTGGAGGGGGGGGGGGATAATTTACAGATCGGTGTCCTTTTCTGTCGAATTTTTTATTTGATTTGCTTGTTAACCACTGACGTATAGCATCTAAACAACATATTTCAATAATTTTAATACTTCCTGAACTAGACTTACTTTTGCAGTTTAAAGAAAAATAAGATTTAGCTTAAAAGATTAATCGCAGGAACTTCCTTGAGCTTTTAATTGATTTAAAATATGTCTTTATTTTGTAGGTGGAACAGGTCTGTAATGAGAATAAGGAATATCAAGTTGTATTTCTAACTGGAGACCCAGAAATTATTCAACAACTAGATGCTGACGTCACTAAGGTATCTATAGTTATTTATCCTGAAAATCGCCAACAAATTCTTTGATATTGCACTAGTAGAAGACAATATTTAACGTCTTTATAGTTACTATAACAATTAATAAATTCTCGCAGTGTCCTAGTTATCGTTTATTCTTTGGGGTTTATATTTTTTTTAAAATGACGGGCTCCTGTTCAAAATTTTTCATTTAGGTATTGAAAAAAACTTGTTTTTTTCTTTTTAGATTACTAAAGAACTAAACGTTCGAGTTGAGGCCATAACCAATTTTATGGAGAGGTTTCTTGGCGGGGCAGCTCCCCCATACAACCCAAACATCAAACAACGACGTCACCATAATCGACACCAAAATGGCGGCAGAAGAAACTGGTCACGGGACAGCCAGGATAATAGATCACGTGATAAAAGCGGGGGACGAGGAGGATCACGTGACAGTAGAGTAAGGTCACGTGATTGGCGTCATAATAGCAGCGCAAAGAATGGCGACAGGGCTAACAGGAGAGATGACGCCATCAACATACTGACGCATCGTATTGACCGGGACACGTCAGGTGACCGAGGTGGAGGCAAGGGACAGGGCAGTGGCGGGGGTTGAGGGCAGAAAACAAGTTTGACCTGCATGGCCAGGCGGTAATACTCAAAACTTACATCTCAACAACAACTAAAAAATTAAACAAATAAGAAGATGAAAAAAGAATGAAAGTTGCAGTATTCATTTCAAGGTAATTTAAGTTTTCAATTCGAATTAATTTATATATGCATATAATGTATATTTTTGGTTTTTAGCTGTGTAGAACGTAGATTATTTTAGAAAAATCTTTTTATATAAAAAAAATTAATAATAATTAACTTCAAATATGTAAAACAAAACTTAATATTTCTTAATAAAACAATCATTTAGGATTTGATGATTTATTACAAAAAAAAATATTTTATATTTTCAGGAAAGGAAATGAATCTGCAAAGGAGATAACAAAACATCATTCATCATGTGCTTAGTGAAAGTTAAAATTGACTAGAAGCTTTAGAGGCTTCTAGTCAATCTAACAGTAATCTTCCTACCATGATTGTTCAAAATCTAGATATCTTCGTGAGCGAAATATTAAAAAGTAACCTAAAACTTTGAATAATAATATGATACCTTAGTTTTTTTGTGATTAAAGAATCATTGATTTTTGTGTATAACATTGTAGTTCTTCAAAATACTTCAAAGTGGAATCTACCTTTTTTGTCCCAAGATTTATAACAAAACATATCTTCCAGGTCTTATTTTTTCATTTTTTATCTACATATAGTGTCACTGACAGAATTATTTTTTTTATTTTTTTGCTTCATGTTTTAGCTACACATGATTGGTGGCACCATAGACGTCCAAGGGGGGGGGGGGGGGGGTAAAGGGGTGATTACCCCCCCCCCCCCCCCCCCCAAATGAATTTGGAGGTGCCGTAGGCACCCCCAAAATTTTGGATTTTCAATTTTTACCCCCCCCCCTCCCCAAATAAAAAAAATACCTCTATAAAATAAAGATTACCACCCCCAAAATTTATATTTTCAAAATTTTACCCCCCCCCCCCCCAAATAAAAAAACTTGGACGCCCCTGGGTGGCACTTATGAATTTATTTTGTTTATTTTATGTCAAATGGGATGACAGATTTTCTTTCCTTTGTTCAATCTCATTTCCCATTGCATGCCAAAGTTTTCATTATTTTTTTATATGTAGTTTTGCAGCTACTCCATAACCAAGATACGTTTGTTCAGGTTACGAACGACCTTAAGACACAGTTTTGAAAAATAACTGTAAATTCATTGTAGATTGAAAAACTGACTGTCTAAAATTATATGATCTTCACGTTGTGTAACGAGAATTTCGAAAATTGTCTAAATTCTATTTTGTTTTTGTATTGTTGCGCTACTTGTAAATACCATTATTCTTGTTTATTATTATGAATAACTTGTATATTTTTAGACAGTTTTCAAAATATTTATTATGAGTATTATGAAAGTTTGTGTATAAAAGAGAGGGTGGAGGGGGGTTGAACTCTTGAACCAGTAAAGCTGTAGGGAGCCTACTATAAACTTGAGCTTTTATATGCACAGAGTTTAACCTAAGATATGCCTGCCCGTAGAAATCTGCGGCCTGCGAACAAATATTTATTTTTGCAAAGTTTATAAAAATCCAGAAATAATTATAGTTTTTCAAAGTGTAGTTCTTGGCTCCCTGTAGCTCTATTGGTTCATTAGACTATAAAAGTTTACATCCCTCTTAAACAATAAATTAAAATTCTTGACCTACTTTTGCTTAAACTAGTTTTCATGTAAACTTTGATCAAAATCCCTTTTATCGCTTGTAATATTATGCAGGTGAAAAATAAAGTCAATTGGTATAAGTTTAAACAAATAAAATTACTTTATTTTAATGTTATTTTTTTAAAATTGTAATTCAAATTTCATTGCTTCAATGTCAATTTATTAAATTGTTTCGGGAAAATAAATGTTATTTTTTTACCCTCTTTAACTTTTAGTAGCGAAGCTACTCTATAATTCACTTTGTCCGTCATTCCGTCCGTCAGTCCGTAACTCTATGGGGGAAATGGGATTTACTCAGCTCCTATAAAAGATAGAATGCTAAAAATTTTTGACAACATTCCTATTAAGAAGGAGCACAATTAACTAAAAAACATCAATGGCGGTCGGACGGCTTTTTAGCAGGTTTTAGGCTATTTTTTATTTTCCACATTTTTCCTCATATCTGGTGTTTATGGTCCGATTTTCAAATTGTTTCAGTTAGAGATATCAAAATTAAATTTTCCGTCGTTTGGAGAACCAACAATGACAGTCAGACTGCCTTTTTGCAGGTTTTAGCTATTTTTATGTTTTTTACATTTTCCCTCATATCTTTGGTGATTATGGACCGATTTTCAAAATTATTTCAGTTATAGATATCAAAATTAAATTTCCCGTCGTTTGAAGAAAACAACTATGACCGTCAGTCCCATCCACGGATTTTTGTGCTTCGCTACTTATGGATGTTGTGATCCTTGTTGATAGCTGTAAGTACAATTAAGTTTATACTGTAACCATTATTATCATAATTATTGTAGTATATGGTGTTATTATTTCTATCATTATTGTAACTCGTCGTGATAAATAACCTTCAAACTTAAAAAAAAAACATTTTCTTGATTAACGTGGCTACTCTACTTTAATATGTGTGTGAATGATCACTCAGAAATACTTTTATTTAGGTAAATTAAGTAAAAATTTTTGTGCAGCTAACCGTTTTTCGTCGAGATGGATTTCAATTGTTAAAACAAGAAAATGAAGTGAATATAATATAAATAATTTCTATAACATAAGTAATAAAAGAAACATAAATCGTGTGCATTTGAAATTTCTTTTGACAAAAATAAGTTGGATATACAAAAAATTTTACTTCACATGAAATTTGGTAAATTAAAATGCCTAAATAAAAGTATTTTAGAGTGATCTTGATTTATCAACGTCTTCTTACCAAACCTCGGGAACGGCAAAAAAACGTCAAAAATTTCGCCTTTGGCGGTGAATAACGGCAAAACGGTTCGCCAGAGGTGGTTGATAACAAATGATGTGCCATGAAAAGTTCTACAAAAATGAAGAAATAGTCTATGGCCCTAAAACGACTCCTTCCCCCAAAAAAGGGGCAAAAACCGTCATAACGATGTGTTGGCCCCCAACGACAGCTGTTAAAACACGTATAGGTTTCGTGATTTTTTTCCGAATTAATTTCGTTAGTGGTATAAGCTGTTCTCTAGTATACCTTACTTTATTTTTATTTTTCCTAAAATTATACTTAACACAATAATTTAATTTAAAACTATTTTAGATCATTTTGATTTCAATATTCAAGTTAAATTATAATTAATTTTTTTTAAATCCTCGAAAATAATTCAATTGGAAAAAAAATCCGCGAACGAAAATTTGGAAAATCCTCGAACTAAAATTTGAAAAATCTACGACTTTATAAATTTTTATTTATCTCATTATAATTTTGACCACCGTCGAGAAAGGTTATCTGACTTCAACAAGAAAGGTAATTTTTTTTATTTAATTTATAATAATTATTTATCGCATCGTATTATAGATAGCTTTCTTTTTTTTCTTCTTAATTTAGAATAGTTATTTATCGCATCGTATTATAGATAGCTTTCTATTTTTTTTACTTAATTTATAATAGTTATTTATCGCATCGTATTATAGATAGCTTTCTATTTTTTTTACTTAATTTAGAATAGTTATCTATCGCACCGTATTATAGAGAGCTTTCTAAATTTTTTTACTTAATTTAGAATAGTTATTTATCGCATCGTATTATAGATAGCTTTCTAATTTATTTCTCTGTTCACTGTCATCATTGGCCTGGCTTGTAAGATTATGGTAGAGGATGCCTGGGCTGATGGAACGCTATCAAGAAAAGAAAACACTGTTGTCCGGCTTATGATTAATTCTCACTATGCGATGCTTCTTTCCCAGGTAATAATGTTCTTTGCTTTCTTTATCTTCGCTGCTCTTACTCATAGAAATATAACTTATAGGGATATGGCCAATGAGAACTACTGTGCTATACACATATCTCGGAGCACTTATGGTATTTCAGCAGTATGCTTTGCCTCCTCTCTCTATGCAACCCTGTACATCATTGCAGTCTGGGTATTTACAAGAAAGGGGGGATTAAAAGACGATAGCATCCAATTGGAAGAGGTGATAGTTTCCCCTGCATCCTCCCCCGCCACCAGAAGTTCACCATCTGCAGGATTCCGCGCGTCACCTGAGCGGCCAAGGAGCATCAGATCCATGGATACATCCAGTTCTGACGATAACATCCAATTGGAAGAGGTGATAATTTCCCCTGCATCTTCCCCCGCCACCAGAAGTTCACCATCTGCAGGATTCCAAGCTTCACCCGAGCGGCCAAGGAGCATAAGATCCATGGATACATCCAGTTCTGATGATTCTGGCAGACCTGTTCCTTAACAATTTGATTTAAAACCAGTATTAGATCCAGAATAAAAAATAACTAAACAGTATAAAAGACTTTTTCACTCAGTGAATTTATCATAAAATAAGTAAATAAATAAATAATAATAATACAATATATTTGAATTTTTTTTATTAAAATTCTATAATATAAAGTGGTAAGGTAAAGATCTCGGAAATTACACGTCCGAATAGGCTGTGCTTTTATGGAAAGCTTTATAAATATCTTGTGGTGGTTTGAGGCTTTTATTCTGACATCCCACGCCCTCCCCTTGAGGCTAGAGGCGAAGCAACTAGTCCTTATAAAAAAGTAAAAGAATGTTTGTTTGTCTGTACCGAAAGATTTCGCTAATTGCTTAACCGATCGGGTTCTCCTTAACAGGGTAGCTTCTCATAGGTCCCGAGAAGGTTTATAACTATTTTGGGAGAGGGTACAACCAACCTCCAAAGCGAAATCGCCCCTAGATTATTACATATTAATTTCAGCTTATACTAACAAAGAAATTTTTTAAAATCACGAAACCTATACGTGATTTTCAGCTGTCGTTAGGTGGGGGGGGGGGGACACTAAATAGAATTGACAACCTCTTTATCTGCCCCCCAAATATTATTTTAGATTTATTTCGCTTATTGGATATATATTCTATTCCTGCATTAGTTTGGAAATTAGAATCTACCTGCAGAGAATTTAATCATATATAGAAATTTATGCTTTTATCGTTCTTTATTTTAATCTTATGCTTTTTTAAAATTGAAGCTTTTCTATAATTGGGGTCGGATAGCTTTTTTCGTTAATTTAGACATGTTAGAATTGTCCTAACGATTTCAAACTTTGCACAGTGATACCTGTAGAAGTTAGATACGATTAAGAAAGCGTAGTAACTCTATAATCATTACCAGAATGTCCGTACGTCCATTTTAAAAATGTTGATTTTTTAATTTTTTAACAACAAATTTTTATATGATCTAATTATCCGATTGTCCTGATTTCTAGGACAACAAAGTACAAAGCAACTCTATAATCAAGTGATAAAAATATAAGTATATCCATAAACATTATCCTGTATCAAGCAGTTTTTCACAATTTTGTTTTGCCTCTTCATTTATAATCTGATTATTCAGTTCTGACACTATACATGAGTTAATGTTCATTTGTCTTGCCATTTCAGAGCTTCGCTTTCATGGATTTTGTCATCCTTGTTAGGTTTTCAAAGTAGCTGGATGTCAGATTATCCATTAATATCTCGATAACTGACCGCTGGACTCAAGTGTATTCAATTAGCTTATTATTTCACTTCTTTGGAAGGTTTAGAGCTATTTTTAGTAGCGAAGCTACTCTATAATTCACTTTGTCCGTCAGTCCGTCCGTAATGCTATGGGGGAAATGGGATTTACTCAGCTCCTATAAAAGATAGTATGCTGAAATTTTTTTAAAACATTCCTATCATTAAGGAGCACAATTGACTATAAAATATCAATGGCGGTCGGACCGCTTTTTAGCAGGTTTTAGGCTATTTTTATATTTTTCACATTTTTCTCCATAACTTCAATGTTTATGGTCCGATTTTCAAAATTTTTTCAGTTATAGATATCAAAATTAAATTTTCCATCGTTTAAAGAAAACAACTATGACGCCCAGACTGCCTTTTTAGCAGGTTTTAGGCTATTTTTATATATTCACATTTTTCTCATATCTGCAGTGTTTATGGTCCGATTTTCAAAATTTTTTCAGTTATAGATATCAAAATTAAATTTCCCGTCGTTTAAAGAAAACAACCATGACGGCCAGACTGCCTTTTTAGCAGGTTTTAGGCTATTTTTATATTTTTCTCCATATCTTCAGTGTTTATGGTCCGATTTTCAAAATTTTTTTGGTTATAGATATGAAAATTAAATTTCCCGTCGTTTAAAAAAACAACCATGACGGCCAGACTGACTTTTTAGCAGGTTTTAGGCTATTTTTATATTTTTCTCCATATCTTCAGTGTTTATGGTCCGATTTTCAAAATTTTTTTGGTTATAGATATGAAAATTAAATTTTCCGTCGTTTAAAGAAAACAACCATGACGGCCAGAGTGCCTTTTTGCAGGTTTTTTGCTATTTTAAATTTTTCATGCATTTTTCCATATCTTTGGTGTATATGGTCTGATTTTCCTAATTTTTTAAGTTAAGGATAGAAAAAATTTAATTTACTGTCATTTTACGAAACCATCTATGGCGGTCAGACTGCCTTTTATCAGGTTTTTGGCTATTTTTATATATTTAACATATATCCCTATATCTTTGGTGTTTTTAGTCCAATTTTTTTACTTTTTAGGGATATCAGTATCAAAATAATTTTTCCCATTGTTATGAGCATCTTTTATGTAATTTATTTTGACAATCTTCATCATACAAAATAAAATAAGGTTTGGTGTTTATTTTACCCAATAAATCTGTTCTTGATTGTAATAAATACACTTTAAATCTACTTGTAAGTATTCCCATCCATGATTTTTGTGCTTCGCTACTTATGGATGTAGTCATCCTTGTTTCAAAATAATGATTACTTATTTGTCTTAGCGAGAATTATCAAATAACAGGATCTCTGTATGTCTGGGTGTATTGATGTCTGTTTGTCTGTGTGTGTATTGAAGGATCTCGCTAACCGCTGAACCGATATGATTCTACGTTACAGTTTAGCTTCTCACAGGTCCTGGGAAGGTTTATAGCTATTTTGGGGGAGGGTACACCCCCCCCCCCCTAGAGAAATAAAAAAAACTACCCCCATCTAAAAATATTTTTTATTAAACAGCTGACATGTGTGCATGATACGTGCATGTTTGTCAATAACATAAGCCCAGGAAAAATTCACCCCCCACCGCGGAGGTATTATTTTGGGGTGGGGGATAAATGAATGGAATTTCGATTTTCACTAAGATCCCTCACCTATCTTTCCGCAATTGGATTAACATAGAATAAAAAGGTAACATTTTAGGTGCCCCTAGAGACCCTTGGGGGGCGTAATCGTTAGTATAATAGGTAGGATATGTGTCCTTGTTTGTACATACAATAATATCTCACACACCCCTCGACCGAATTGACAGAAATAGCTTCAAACCATTCAAGAAAATAAATCCGAAAATATAATAGTTTTTAAACCACCACAGGATCGATCTATATGAAGCTTACCTAATAGTTATTTCTCGCATCGTATTATAAACGGCTTTCCGCGGATATAGAATGTACAATTATGAGATTAAAACTAGTTTTTTTAGCCCCGAGGTTACGAAGTCACCGGCTAAAAAAACTAGTTTTAATCTTATGATTGTACATTTCTATATTCGTAGAAAGCTGGATATAATACGATGCTAGACATAGTTTTTTCGTATGGATGAGAACCGGTTCCTATCCACCGGATTCGAATGAATATGAGAAAATACATTATTATATTATTTAAATATTTGTTTTTAAAATCAATGCACAAGAATGGTTGGAACGAAGGTGAATGCAAATAGTTTTATTATAATCAATTTTTTTACCGAACATTATTCTGTTAATTAAAAATCCTAACAAAACTTCTACTAAAAAATATAAAGTCTTATAGGTATAGTTGGTTCTAAAAAATATTCCGAATCATTGACTGTTATGGGTAAAATCAATATAACAATAACCAGCGTTGCAAGGTCGTTTGATGTTGGTGCGGAACCGCAAGTGAAAATGACGGCTCCGAATTTGGCTCTGGCTCCGACCTAAAATGAAATAAAACCCAACATATTTTTTTGGCCAAGTCTATTTTTGACTTTTGAAGGTTTAAAAAAGTTCAAATTTTGATAAAATGGGCTTGAAAAACTTAAAAGGGGCGTTTGCATACGACACAACAGAGTAACCAAATTAAAATTAATAAAAAAAATATCTGTTTTTAGCTAACCCGGAGCCGTTTTTTAACGAAAATTACGGCTCCAGCAAAATATGACGACTCCGGCTCCACAACGTTGACAATAACCCTTACTTAGAATCAAAACATGTCAAATAATGTTAAAAATAACTATAATAACTCCACACATTTTGTAATAAACAACTTTGCAAAAATATTTATCATAAACTTTTTATATGTATGTTTTTATCATTAGCAGTATAAGGTTTTCGTCAATAATCCTATAATTTAAAGTAGTAAGGATTTTTATTTCTGAAGCTTAAGCGTTTAATAACTATTGAACTGATAGAGTTCTCCTTTTTAAGAAAGCTTCACCTAGGTCCCGAGCGTTTTTTAGGCTATTTTTTTTCTAGATTTAAGCCTTGGGTTGGTTTAAGGCTATTTTTATGCCTGTTTCTAAGTACAGAGTCTTTAGATGATAGGAGCGCAGCTGCTAGTTCTATAATAAAGTAGCAAGGGATTTTTTGTCTGAAGCTTAAGATCTCATTAACTACTGGACCAACACCCTTGAATACAGAGCCACTAGTTGTTAGGGGCGCAGCTGCAAGTGCTATATATATGTAAATTTTGTTTTATTAAATATATAGGTATGATTTGTAAAAACAAAGGACATTAATTTCTCAATTTTTTAGCAATACCCCCCCTCCTTCTTTTCCTCCCATTTATAAATTATTGTCGGAGGGGGCAAGGGCAAATGTACTCACATTCCCCCTTTTCTACAGTAGAGTATACATTTTTTGTAAATCTTTTCCCTTTAAATCACAATCAAAATTGTGATTAATTGTCTGACAATTTGATTTATCAATTTTTAAATTGAGGTTATATTAATAATAAATCAATGTTTAAAAAAGGTTAAAGTTTTGCAAATAGTTTAGGTTAATTATGTCTAGATGACTACCTGGTTCTATTAAAAGTATACACAGGGTCTCCACCCCTTGTTTAGAGTTACATGTAGATCGTGTCCCCTCTATTCTTATACTTTAATGATCAGAGCTGGATCTTTAAATCATTTCAATGGTGCGCCAAATCGGGGTGAGCCAACTTTCCACCGATGAGAGCACAGCATTTTACGAAATACCGCGCTGTGATTGGCTGAAATTCGGCGCACCCCGATTTTGAAATTATTTAAAGATCCAGCTCAGAATATCTAGGTATATAAGTCTACTATAATAAAATTTTGTTCCAGAAAAACTATTAAAATAAAATATCTATTCTTGGTAAACAGTCATTGATAGTTAATAATATTAAGAATGTTTTTAATAATTATTTCTCGTATCGTATTATAAACGGCTTTCCGCGGATATAGAATGTACAGTTATAAGATTAAAACTAGTTTTTTTAGCCCCGTGGTGCCGAAGGCATCAGCTAAAAAAAACTAGTTTTAATCTTATGGTTGTACATTTCTATATTCGTAGAAAACTGGATATAATACGATGCTAGACATAGTTTTTTCGTATGGATGAGAACCGGTTCCTATCCACCGGATTCGAATGAATACGAGAAATGTAAATAATTACAGAAGCTGTGTGACTGCAAACTCGGTGTTTGTGGCCTATTAGCGAATGTCAAATAAGTCAAAGCTGTATCCCAACTTAAAGGCAACAAATGAACATATTTTTTTATGTTCATAGGTATTAGATTAAGATAAAAAAGCGCTGGAATCGTAAAAAAATGAAAATAAGGATGGGGGCTTTTTGGTGGTTCATTTAATGGTATGGATGAAAGCACCGAAGTAAATGAGAAATGATTGTAAAATTAAGCAAACAAAATTAGCCAGGCTAATGAATTAATAATAAGGTAATGCAATATTCTAACTTTGTCCCAATTATAAGACCTTACACAAGTAGACCAACAACATATAAACAATTCCATTTGAAAAAGAACTTTAGAAGAAATATGAGAAATATTTTTTTTAAAACTACTACACTATCCTTATCATAAAGTAACAGGATGTTTGTCTGTCTGTACCGAAGGATCTCGCTAACCGCTGAACCGATCGGGTTCTCCTTTACAGGGTAGCTTCTCATAGGTCCAAGAAAGTTTAAAACTATTTTGGGGTAGGGTAACTCCAATCTTTCAAGAGAAATCGCCCCAAAAAATTAAACGCCCCCCCCCCTAATTTAAAAAAAAAAAAAAATTCAACTCCCCTGTCCTTAAGTGCAGCTGGAGGCGTATAGGGGGCGTAGACGCTAGTATTCTATAACGAATGCGAAGAAAATGAAAATGGATAAAAAAAAGTTGTTATAGTCTGTCATAAAACTACTTGAATTAAAGACGATCAATAGAGTTGCTGTGCTATGAAAATTATACCTTATTTTTACGGGAATCCTTATGCAAAACAACATTTCCAAATTGAGCTAATTTGTTGTGATCTGACGGACACACACTTGAGATGTTTAAAAGCTTCACGTTGAAAATTAGAATATTGCAGCAGTTTGACATCAACAAAACATTTATCTACGAAATTTTAATAGTTATTTCTCGCATCGTATTATAAACGGCTTTCCGCGGATATAGAATGTACAATTATGAGATTAAAACTAGTTTTTTTAGATCCGAGGTGCCGGAGGCACAGGCTAAAAAAACTGGTTTTAATCTTCTGATTGTACATTTTTATATTCGTAGAAAGCTGGATATAATACGATGCTAGACATAGTTTTTTCGTATGGATGAGAACCGGTTCCTATCCACCGGAATCGAATGAATACGAGAAAAAAAATGCTATTGACCTCATACGGGCGAGGCTGCTCTCCATGACACTCTAACGTCATGTCTAACAAAACAGGATAACTAAGGATAGCCAAATTTCTCCTTTTCTGTCCAAGCACCCGGAATATTAAGTTTAGTAACACCCATCCGACAACTAATTCATTGATTGCACGTCCTTTGTCTGAAAGTCCTAACTGTGTATGGTAATGAGTTGCGCCTTTTCCTCCTTTTATTAACTATCAATTTAGCACTCCTAATATTGCAACATTAGGGTCATTTTCGACGTCATGTTTTGACGCGATGTTCGAACCTCCCCTACGACGGATCCGGATTGAAAACAATGTTATTCAGTGAGTTAACTCTATTATAAAACCATGTACGATTTACATTGATATTTAACTCAGTTTGAAAATACAGCTTGGTATACTGAGGACAAAATTATATCATTTATCATGTTCCCGTCAATTGTGTAAATAGAATAATATCATTACGCTTATACCAACAACGAAATTAATTCAGAACCTATGCGTATTTTCAGCTGTGGTTGGGATGCAACAAATAGTAAAATTAACGACCTCTCCATAAGCCCCCCCCCCCCCAATATTATTTTAGATTTTTTTGCTTGTTGTTTATACCTGTCACGCATATACTATTGAGTTTTATGTACTGTTCAACGATATGAAAAAGACAAACATCTAAAAATACACTATAAATAAAAAGATGCAAAAAATAAATTTCTCTTAATAAATGTTATACCAGATTTTTTAGAAGTCTATGGCAACCTTAGATATTCTTTTTTTTTGTTTTTAAGGCTAGTTTCAATATTTTCCTATCGATTTCAAATTTGGCATTTTGATTCCTGTAATAGTTAGGTACGATTTAGAAAGGGGAGCAACTTTGTAATCACTATTAGAATTATCCAGTATTTAAGCATGGTTTTGCAACAAATTTATGTACATTTTTTTTGGACTTACAAATTACTGTTATTCTAATTTAAGTTGTGGCACTCAATATGTGTTAATGTTTGTTTGTGCTATCGGTTCTTCAGAGCTTTGTATTTGTGAAGACAAAGCTCCAATTGTGTCTAAAATGATCTATGTGACGTAATAAAAATGAGGGATTATCCATCTCTTTTTTGGGGGTTTTCTTTCCCACTTATCTCATCTCCCTCATTTTATTACGTCATGTGGATCATTTTTGACACAATCTTAACACAATTTGGGCTTTGACATTTGTGGATGTTGTCATCCTTGTTTTTTGTGTGTTTTTAATGAGTATTTGTATGAGTAATTGTGCAAAGCAGGGTTAAATGATGACGTTAATAGTTATTTATCGCATCGTATTATAAACAGCTTTCCGCGGATATTAAATTAATAATTATAAGATTAAAACCTGTTTTGCTTTCACCGAGAGGCCAAAGGCCATGGCTAACAAAACTTGTATTGATTTTTTTTATTCATGTTAATATTTAAGGAAAATTGTCTGTAATACGATGCTATACATGTTTTCTGTGTAACTGAGAACCGGTTCTAATCCACCGGATATCAATCGGTTTCGAAGCCATACTGTAAAAACTAATTATAGCTTTTTGATTTCTATAAATTTTCTAGATTTTTACTATTTGCTTTACTAGAAATTAATTTTATTTGTCCTTAGTTATAATTACTGATTTGAGTTCTTTGTACAAGTTTAGTCTTTAATTGTCCTTTGGTCTTTAAATGATTTTAATGGAAACAAAATTTTAATAAAGATTAAAGTTAAAATGCGAAGAAGTTCAGCACAAGAGATGAACCAAAGTAGAATATTTGATGTTGAAGGGGTTCAAGCCACCCATCAAAGGTAGTTTTATACTTTCTGTAATTTTTAGCATCTTTAAAAGTAGGGCTCGGCAGCCGCGAACAAAATTCAAATTTAAACCCGCTTGTGTGCAACAAATAAAATCATAAAAAGAAGGATTGTATGTTTAGGAAAAGGTTTAGACACCCAATTTTAAAGTTATGATATGACGATTTCACCCAGGTTTACACGCAGCTGCCGAGCCCTGTCTAAAAATGATAGTTAGTGTATTTGTTGTGATGCTATTAAAAAGAATTTGTTGCTTAATTAGAATAGTTAGATAATTTCTGTAATTTGATGCTATACATGAGTTTTCAGTATGGTTGAGAACCGGTTCTAATCCATCGGATATTTATCGGTTTCAAAGCCATACTGGAAAAGCGTGCATAAGCTATAAAATATAGCCATCACACAAAGCTTATAAACCTTTTCGAGAAACATAGATGAAGTTTGAGAAAAGATACAAATAGGCCAAATCATCTAAAAAATTAAAAAGCTAGGACGTCCTCGAAGAGAACCTTTTCAAGTTCTTTAAAAAGTGTTACTTTAGTGATGGAATAGAACGTAATTTTTTTTGTCTTTATATTTAGGTACTTTTATTTTACTTTATAATTTCAGTAAAAATTCAATCAAATACAGGATAAAAGCTCTTGAGATTTTTAAGAAGACCCAGTATTCTGTCTTTTTTCTTGGTAAGATTTATATTTAAAGATGCAGCGCTCACAAAATTTTTATGAATTTAAGAAGTAGAGTTTTTTTTGTTGTCTCTGATATAATTGTCTTATCTGTTTGGGAAATGCTTCATATAGGACCCGGAATGGGTTTTGTTATTTTTTAGCCTTTGGATAATTTATGCTGTTTTTCTAAACCTTTGATATCTTCTTTGAACAGATTGCAACGATGGAGTTGCTAGGTGAATCTCAGTATGCAAAATACGTTAGCAAGGTTTTTTGTTGTCATTTAAGATCTTGCATACCATTGATTAGATTTGGTTCATTATTTTAAGGAAACCTTCACATAGGTCCCAGAGATGATTTATGTCTTTTTTACAACCCTTTATGGAAAAGATGTTAGGAGCGCTGCCTTGATGATTTTTTTACTCAAAGATCTGCTAGGTTTCTGTGCAGTGAATATAAGCAGAGGCGTGCAGAAGGGGTGGATGAGTTCTTTTCCCCTGGCAGAGTTAGGGGAGTGTCATGTAGAAAATTCAAAAAAATTCTTACTTCAAGTGACAATTTACCAATCCATTTCAAAAAGTTTTGATATGTAACTTATTTTTTTGCTCTCAGCTGTAATTTTGTCTATATAAATTACTATATTTAAGTATATTATATGATAATCATAATATGTATGACATTTTTTGTGAACATTCCACAAACCGACATTTTTTTCATAAATTTACATGAAAGCACCCTATGGCTCACGCCCCTACACCCCATTGTCGATAAAATAACTACACTCATGTTGTTTCTAATTTATCCCCCCCCCCCCACGATTAATAAAAATAATCTATCTAAATAAAGGTTAAATATTATCGTTTTTTTTTTAAATTTAGTACTGGCAATCATACTCATAGTACAAGTAGCTCTATGTATATCTAAGGTAAGTTGCTTCACATTGAATATTTTGGTTTAAAGTAAGTAAAGGGTAGTTTGTTCAAATTTAGGTTGTCTGAAAATGCTCATAGTTAATATATGAAATTTTTTTAGTATTTTTCTGAGCCTACTTTCATTTCTAGTTGGATAACTGATCAAAAAGATGTAAGTTTTATTTTTACTTACATATTTTTAACCATTTTTCTGTGTGCCTTTAGTTGTTTTACACGCTATTTCTCAAAACAAATTTACCTTTTGGTATACTCAATAGTGTGCTTTATTTTTTAGCTTTAATTTATTCAGGATGCTGTGAGTATTGGTGCAAAAAATATGACGTAACAAAAAAAATTAGCCAATGAGAGGCCGTTATTGACCAATGGTAAAATTTAAAGTGGACTCTCATTGGCTAATTTTTTTTGTTACGTCATATTTTTTGCACCAATACTCACAGCATCTTTATTCAGTGCTCGATTGGCACTTTGTGGGAAAGCACCGTTGATCGAAGTTAAAGACATTTAAAAAAATGTAGGCTGAGTTTCCTGAGATAACTGTGTGTCCCGAGGGTGATAGTTACAAAGAGGATGTTCTTAGCAACAATGGCTTTAAAAGCAGTGGGCATTATAATAGTAAGTCAGATATTATCCTTATATAATAGTAACAAAATCTGTGTGTATGTGTCTGACTGTTTGTGTCAAAGGATCTCGCTAACCGCTGAACAAAGTAGCTTCTTATATTTCCTGGGAAGATTTATAATTATTTTGGGGAATAATACCACCACCATTGTAAGAGAAATTGGCCTTAAAAAAACAAAAAAAATGTTTAAAAGAGCCGCTAGGCGGGACCAGTGGCATAGAAACACGAATAAAAACATCTGATCTTAAGATAAACAAATTTTTATCAATTACAAAATATCTTATATACATAAATAAAGTTATACCTTTTTTTTACAAAATGTTCTAATTTGAATAATTCCAGGTATAAAGAATCATACCTGGCAAGGAACAGATAAAACATTATCATCCCAGGTAAAAATATTTCATAAATTAAACAAGGATGACAACATCCATAAGTAGCAAAGCACAACAAATCATGCAATAGACAAAGTAAGTTATAGAGCAGATGTTCAGTTCTCATAACAAAGTAAGAATATGTAAAACAAGTAAATCACGAAACCTTGACAGAATAACATTTACATATTTTAAAGCATGACAAACAGACAGACAGATGGAAAAAACAATGGATATAATAGAATATGTCATAGGATTTGATTTCAATAGATCTTCAACTGTCTATCTTTAATAACAGCTAAGAAAATCACATTTCCCCCATAGTGGTACGGACGGACAAAGTAAATCATAGAGTAGCTCTATAAAACATGCTCCTATTCATTGTAATTTTGAACAAATAAATAATTGGTTGTTTTCTGTGCTACACTAATCTTGGGTGTTTGATAAAAATCAAAGTCAAATTTTGGAAAACGTTATTTATAGCATCGTATTGTGGTAAGCCGAAGCGTTTCAGCTCACCGGTTGCGAGTTCGAATCCAACGAGCCCCTAGCCTTGAAGTATTCTACCAAAACAAACTAGCAGGATTTACTCATACAGAAATTATATTTAAACTGAATACATTTACAATGGGTGGTTACTATATATATACAAAATAGATTATAACAATGAGTTAGGTTTGAAGGGGGTGTGGGAGACAAGGGCGTAGCCCGCGGCGGTAGACATCTGTGGGGTAAGCTGCAGTAAAGGGGAAGGCACCATCTCCCGGTTGAATAGTTGCCTGAGGGGCGCGGGGTTGCTAAGTGTCCGTGCCCCTCCCCTATTTAGCCAGTCCAATCTGACCGCTGCCGATGGGGTCATCTGCGGTCATGAGGTGAATGGTGATATAATAGGATTAGTGCAGAAGGCTTGACTTGATAAGCCACTGCGTAGCAACTCTGTAAAATGCCCGTCCGTCTGCTGCCGTATTACCACAGTATAATAGGCACTACAGCTTTTCGCGGATTTTAAAAGAAAAGTTTTGATAGTCCCGAGGGGTTAAGGTATTAATTTTTTCATTCTTATTCATTTATTCGTAGAATATTATCTATTATACCATGCTATACATGATTTTTCAGTATGACCTGTTCTAATCCAGCGGATATTAAAGGTTTCAAAGCAATACTGGAAATTGAGTTCCATGTTTTAGACCCATTTATAGTTTTAGATCCATTTATAATTTATTTCAAAATAATATTAATAACCCAATTAACTAAAATATATAACGTTTAATGAGTATTTATCATGAAAGAGTTTAATCAAGCTTACTTTTTGTAATTGCAATCATTTTTAATTAACAATTTAGATTTAATTTGTAATTTTAATTATTTCAGGATTTGTTTAAAATGATAACATTTTCTGCTGAAGACCTAATAAAGTCATTATACATCCGAACTATCAGGTTTATAAAAGCGATGCTTTTCTATACATAATTAGGGTCGGTCCGCAACGGTTAGCTCTTTTAGTTTATTTAGAGATGTTAAAAATGTCCTATTGATTTCAAATTTGGCATGGCGATTCCTATAACAACTCTATTTTCGTTACTAAAGTCCGTACATCCAAATTAAAACATGCTGATTTTCATTACTTTTTTTTTGTATGATACTGTTATCCTATTCATCTGATTTTTTGGAATAATGATTCCTAGGACAATAAGGTACATTATTATAAGTAAGGCATCTCTAAAATCAAATCTTGGAAAATAAAGTATGTCCTTTTAATTTATCCTGTATTTATAAGCAATTGTACAATTTTGTTTAAACTTACAAATTAATGTTCTGCTTCAGAGGTAATACTGACGGCGAATATGGATTTTATGCAAAAACAGGTACTTTAATAGTATTTCCTTCATAATCAGACTGATCCTCAGGTGGAATTGTAAAAACTTTATCTACTTAAAACTTGTATGGACTTAGTCCTTTTTCAAAATTTATTAATTACCTCTTTGGGGTAGGATTTTCTTTTGATTTCAAGTGATAATCTAGAGAAGCATCTTATAATCTTATGCATGTAATAGGATGCGATACTATAACGCCCACTGGGTAGGATATTAGGTTAAGTAACATTCTAACAGACAACAAACACTTTTATTGCACGACCTTGGCTTTGCCAAACCGTGCATGGTAATGAGATGCTCCTGTATGTATATTTGCCAAGGCACTCCCTCTAATCTCACTATTAGTGTCACCTGCTAGACATAGCAGCAGTAGGAACCATTTTGACGTCTCTGGTATGATGTGGTGAGGAACAGATTGGAACCCGACACCTTCCTGAAAGCAAGCAGGCACGCTATCATTTACGCTAATACCGCAGGTTCACCACAAATTCAACTTCGATTGGAAATTTTGGGTATAGTCTCTTTCGTAACATCGCTCCTTATGGGGCGATTCTTCGTATTTTTCACAGTAGCTTTTCTCCTATTTCTCCTGCGGGGCCAATTACCTAACCCTGTGGGGCAATCACCTAACCCAATATAATCTAACCCAACCTAACCTAAAATAACCTATAAAAAGCCATTTTAAAAATACGACGAATCGCCCCTTATGGGGCGATGTTACGAAAGGAACTATTCCCGAATTTTTTTTTCTCCATATATTTAAGGCATTAATAACGAGGTTGCTGATTGGTCAATACAATATCATAGAAGCTTTGGAAGGTAAATTAATTTTGTTCATCTAAAACATTATTTTAAGAGTATTGCTACATGAATACACTTACAGCAAACGGTATAGAAAAAAAACAACCTTTTTATTCAATAAACTTTTCAGTATGCCTTATGCAATATCCGCTGGATTGGAACTGGTTTTCAGTCATACTGAAAATTCATATATAGCATCGTATTTCAAACAACTTTCCACAAATTAAAATAAAGCTGTCTATAATAGAATACGATAAATAAAGAATTCTTTTTTACATAAAGATAATAGGTACAAATGCACTTGTACTTTTGAAGAGTTTATTTTAAGATGCCATACATTCTTCCCCTCACAACAACTTCGCAGTCTTGGTGTATACTACATAAAACTTGTTGGGTAAGTATAAATATAAAATAGTTTTTTCTTTTAGATATATGTATTAGATTAAGATATAAATTCTTTTAAACATATTTGAGATCAAGATCAGTTTATATTTATAAGAGCAGATATATAGAAAAGATGTATATACAGATAACTACCTCCCTCCTTTATCAATGACCTTTTTCGTCTGCTAGCAAATTTTTTCTGTTACTTGAATGTGTTGTTATTCCCGTTACCATTGGTTGATTTTTAATGACCCAATTGAGAGTCGGCACAAGGTCATTGCGATAGGAAAAATGAAAATATAGTTATTTAACCCTTTCTCCCTCTAGTGTTACTTTTGTAAGTTTAATAAATAATTTATCTGTTTAAATATGTGGTAGATTACAAGACATAAAAGTATACCTAAATCATCCTGGTCAATGGTTGGATCTATCTGGCAGGTATAATAAACTATACGATTTTTCCTTCAAATGAAGAAAGTATTTTTATCATAGACGTCCAAGGGGGGGGTAATGGGGCGATTATCCCCCCAAAACGAATTTAGGAGGGGGTATTTACCCCCCCCAAAATAATTTTGGGGGGGTAAATACCTCCCCCCAAAAAATAGAAAATCTCTAACAAAAAAAATTTTTGCGCGCTTCGCACGAATTTTTAATACTAAATTTTTGATAAAATTTAAATTACCCCTCCCAAAAATTTTACCCCGGGGGTAAATTTTGAAGGGGGGGTAAACAAATTTTACCCCTGCCAACAGATTTCAGGGGGGTAATTACCCCCCCAAGCAAATTTTACCCCCGGGGTAAAAATTTTGGGGGGGGGTAAAAAAAATTTGCGGCGCGCTTCGCGCGCCATTTTACCCCCCCCCCAAAATAAAAAGCTTGGACGCCCCTGATTTTTATTATTTGCCTTCCTAATGGATTTATTATTACTTGGATCTTACACAAGATTTTCATGTTTTCTAAAAAAGTGAAACCTGTAGTTGGCTAAAATAATTTTCTCCCCGATCCTCCTGTTTCCTACTGGATAAACTAACTGGCAAATAAATGACAGAAGAAATAGCAACTAAATTTCCCCTTGTCCTAATATCCACATATTCGTCCTTCAATTGCCGTCCTATTATGTAAAAAGTGCTGATGGGATTACCTTCTGACTATCTAGTCTTGAATAATAACTGTGTATTGCTATTAAATACTTTAGCTTAACATTTACAGGATGGGTTACAAGATATTTCTAAATGAACGCAAAGAAATGCAGGTTAATTAGGATTATTACGTTAAAAGCAAGGCTCAATTATGGATAAGGCATGTGTGTATGTCCTTAGCCTATCAAGGCATTTTATAATTGACTTTTTATTAGATTACTAAAAAATATTCTTCAATATCAAAAGCTCTGATTCTATACAGTTTGTCTTATTGTCTTTGTTTGCTTTGCATCGTTCATATTCTACATTTTTAATACTCTAAGTTTCATTAAGATTTGTCTATTAATTAAGATGCTAGATCGATTCCTAGATTTTTTAATTTTTGTAATTTTCTCGACTCCTATTCAAAATAGACGGCTGAAATTTTTATGGATAGAATAAATTTACACTCTAAATTTTTCAACTAAGTTTCATTAAGATTTGTCTATTAATCGGTGTGCTAGATCGATTTCTGGATTTTCAAGTTTTCGTGATTTTCTCGACTCCTATTCAAGATAGACGTCTGAATTTAAGTTCACATTTTACATTTTTTCCACCAAGTTTCATTAAGATTTACGTTATGGATGGGGTGCTAAATCGATTCCTAGATTCTCACGTTATTTATTTTATTAAGTTTCATGTTAATTTTTTATGACACTGCTTTATAAATATTTTATTTTTTTCCGGATGTCCATCCATAATTCTAAAGCTTTGCTTCTTTTGTATGTTGTCATCCTTGTTCTATACTAAGGTAACTTGGTTGTATGCAAAGATGTTAGATGAAAATATAAAGACCATACAGAAGGTAAATAAAACATATTTTTTAGTGTGAAACATTATCAAGAAAAACAGTTTAAAATGTCAAACTAAATATTTGCAAATGACAATGGATATATTATAATTACTTGGATCTTACACCAGATTTATGTTCTATTATAAGTGAAACTTACAGCAGGCTAAAAGAACGATTCTCTCCTTAACTGACCAACAAACGAGTTCCATGTTAGCAAGCCAAATTTAGACAATTTTGTTCCTGTCCTTATATCCATGTGTATTCTACATCCATTCAAATATCAGTATTTTCTTGAATAAATTTTAGCGTATTCCATATTAAAATTAAAATCAATCTGTTATTTTAAACATTTATAATCATTAATCTTTATTATTTGTTGTTAATGATGCAAATAAAACAACATTTTTTTCGCCAGACAATAACTTAGATTTTAACAAACCCTAATGATTTTTAACCCTCCATTCCATAGTCATGCAACTAAAAGGTGTGTATAATCGGCATTGCTAATTGAAAAGCTCACTAAAGTCTAGACATCACTGTGAAAAAAATGAAACAAGCTAGCTTTGAAGAAAATAAAAATAAAACCTATTTCACCGACCTTTTAAAGAGGCAAAAAAGTGATTTATTCATTCTTTAAAAAATCAATTTCAAAATAGTTTTTTTCAAACCTAATAATTTTCAAATTATTTTTGTTGTTTTGTTAGTACTTATGCAAACAATATTCTTCAAACCTTGATATGACATTTTACAACTAAATGTGCCTTTTTAGTCAAACCCACAAATAAATAAGATTTAATAAAAACAAAACAAAAATATTATAAACAGTACTTATCTGCCCACCTTATACTCCACCCAATCTGTTTTATGATTTAATTTTTAGGGCTTCAAATGTAATCGAGGAAAAAGTTACAATGATTGTATGTATCAAAAATTGTACGAGGTAATTCATTGTTAAGCATTACTATGTCAGAAATATTTTTCTCAGCTCTTATTTAGGATACGGCCATATCATCGAGTATTAGTTCCATTGGAGATTCTTCATAAGCAATATATATAAAGATTATGAAGGTTTCGTGATTTTCTGTTTATTTTATACACATCAAAGGGTGGTGGTAAAGAGGGTGTTTAGTTACCCCCCCCCCCCCCCAACACACAAAAAAATTAAAACTCCTCAAAATTTAAAAAAAAATAGATTGCCCTCCTTAAACCTTTGAAACCCCTCATTTTACCCCATCAAAACAAAAAGCTTGGACGTCAATGGTTTATTTATAATCATATTTTCTTTCCTTTTTTATGACACTATTTATATCACATTACATATTATATGTATTTCAATATTTTTGTTTGTCCATCAATGATTTTTGTGCTCTTATGGATGTTATTATTTTTGTTTATTGAACTATGTTCCCATAAGCAATTTTAAATAAAATATATCTTGTAGCATATGAAAAGAGAGACAACGACAAAATGTACAGTACCTTACCTTCCTAATAATGATAATATTTGTAGGTAAAATTTAACATCTATAATACAAAGTAGAATGATGTCTGTCCGTCCGTCCGTCTGAAGCTTAAGATCTCTGTAAACACTGAACCGATTGGATTCTACTCTTCAGGGTATATACCTACTGGTCCTGTGGTGGTTTTATGCTATTTTCTTGGGGGGTGGGACACCCCAAACCCCCCCAAAAAATGAAAAATACTCCCCCTCCAAATAATTTTTTTTTCTTTTTAATACTAAAATTGCTCCCCCCCCCCCAAATTTTTTTTTATTTTTCTTTTAAATCTAAAATACGAAAAATTGGTTTCATTAAACCTCTTGGGACGAAGCCTCTAGAGGCTAGGGGCGAAGCCGCTAGTGTTAATATAAAGTAAGGAAGAACATCTGAACATTGGGGCAGATATTGGAATATATAATTAGACTTTTATCAGGGATCTTAAGGGATAAGCACAGAATAGGGTTATCTTGTAATCTTTGGGGATAGAACAAAGCACAATAAACTACTTCTGTACATTTAAATTATTTGTAGAAAAGTGTGAGCACTGCTGGTTTAAAACCAACAAATAATAAAACGTAGTTGTCAAACTTTTGCTACTAGTCCAATGGACTTTAGTTTTTTTTTAAATCCCAAAAATTATTCAATTTCCTCCCTCCACATGCCCACTGCAGATATTATGAGAGAGTGGGGGGGGGGGGGGGGGTCTAAGGTCAAGAATTTAATATAAGGAAAGCACAAATTTTTTCAAAATAAAATTTTTAATACAGAAATGAGTCGGACAGAGATATAGCGTATGATATTCATTACAGCAGAGTAACAAATCAGGTGATCACATTTTAATATTTTGAAAGCTTAGTCTTCAAAATAAATGTATTTATAATTTATATTATTTTTCGGGAAGAGGGGGGGGGGGGGTGGTGTTACTCAAGCCCAAAATATTCAAAAACCTTTCAAAAAATGTATTTATGTAAGAATTTGAACCTACGTTAATAAAATAATTCAAAACTAATTTGATTATTAAATCAATTTTACAAGGTAATTTTAACTTTTAAATAATTATGTAGAAAATTAAGGTTAGTGAAATTTAATCGGTGCTTTCCCCCAATGTGCCTTAAACCATTGAACCCCTTCACCCCTCCTTATCTCCTTGAAAATTGAGGTTGTGGATAGTTTTTTTTCCTTTGACTAATCCCTGCGGACACCTGCCTGCGAGGTTATCCACTAACAAATATAATGTAATCTAAGTAATAAACAAATAAAACCTACTTCCTCTTATTTTCAATTTATATTTTTTTAAAGGGGGGGGGGATTCTGGGCTTGTTTAATTTAATCTAGATAATTATCTAATTTAGATGGGAGATTGTCCAAATCCATGTGATTTCTTGATTATAAATGTTGGCGGTCAAAACAAAATAGATATTGCAACAAACGAATCCATGGTAAGGCCAAGAAAGAAAGAAAATTTTCTATGTTCTAAAAATCGAGGCTTTTTTATAATCAGGGTCGGTCCATCTATAATGGATAGATCTTAGCGATAAAATAGGCATGTTAGGATAGACCTATCGATTTCAAACCTGCCATGATTTCTGTATTAGTTAGGTACGATTTACAATGCGTAGCAACTCTTTAAAGTTTAACAACGTTCCTTTGGTTAGCGAGATCTTAAGGTAAACAGAAACAGATAGACATCCTGTTGCTTTTAAATAAGGATATTGCTGCTGCAGTTTGCATAGGAAAAAGATTGTAGAAGCTACTGTCGCGTCCCGAAAAATGAAATTAAACTGATATCAAATGCTATTCTTAATTCAAACTGCAAGTTTTAAATATCTTTACATTCATAGGTAATAAGGAAGTCGAATGATATTTTTAAATTTTAGTAACTTAAGGGGGGGGGGGGGTTTAATGCAACCATCTCGTAATCAATGTAAAAATGGCACTTAGAATTTGAATTTCGATCTGAAATTTTGCATGAGTAATCCTTGGTAGGTCTATTTTCCCTAAATCGAACAAAAAGTTGAAAAAATAACAGCTAACGGCTCAGCCGTTTAGCCGTTTTTTGGCTATTTTTAGGGCAAATCTGTCAAAAATTACGTAGAAATCAACATTTTAAAACATATTTTTGCTTTAATTCATGTGAAATGATACAAAAATAATATTTTTTTAGATTTCTAGTACCAGCAACTACCGGCTAGAATCGTTAAAAAACTTTTTGGATCGGAAAAGAGCATTATGTGAAGAGAGGTTTCGTGATTTATTTCCATACAAAAAAGCCAAAAAATTACTAAGCGGCTGAGCTGCCAGTCGTTAGCCGTTACTTTTCCAACTTTTTGTTCGATTTAGGGAAAATAGACCTACCAAGGATTACTCATGCAAAATTTTATATCGAAATTCGAATTCTAAGTGCCATTTATACATTGATTACGAGATGGTTGCATTAAAAAGCCCCCCCCCCCCCCCCCTTTTTTTTAGTTGTATTTGTATTTCCAATCTCGGACTGCTGTAAATGAGGAAGAACTACTCTATACACCATTATCCTTGTTTGCTGAAATTGGAGGTAATTTCCTGGTAAACCTGTTCTATTAAAATCAATCTTTTAAAGTTTTCTTTTTCTATACTTTTATTTTCTTTTTATTTTGGGGGAGGATATTTTCTCATTTTCTTAGTAGAAACAACCTAGGAAAATTCACACCGTCCCATCAAATACCCCTAGAACAAAGCTTAGCCACTAGTTTTATTAAGAAAGTAATATCTTTGTCAGGTTATGTTGGACTACTGATGGGGTTTTCTATTTTCCATGTTACAGATCTTTGTAGGTAAACAAATCATGTAAAAAATCATTTACTTTAAAATTTAAAGAATAAGTAAAATGTACCTTTACAATTTTTCAATAAATTTTTATTCAAACCTTTTAAAATTAATCATAGATCATGAATGTGAAAAACATAACATAGAAAATTACAATAAAGCTTTTGTCTGATTGCTTACGGAAATTTCGATGTCAAAAAAATCTTTTAATTAATTTATTAATTTGATCTTCATTGGAAATATGTCTGACCACTCTATCAAACTTGTGTGATACTTTTACTAGGCCTATTTGACTATAAGCATGAGAGTTTTATATACAAAATTTCAAAGAAAAAAAATGCTGCCTCATACTTTTATTTGGCCAATTATCTGTTTTAGTGCACTTGCAGACAGAAAAATAAGGAAGTATCAACAAATAATCGACAATGAAGAAACTGAGGTAAAGTTAAGCCGGGATACACAATTTCAAAGTTTGAAATTTGATCAATGAAAGTATGGTGTTGTGGTATTACAAATAATAGAAAAACTTATCAGACTAAAGTTACCTAATACAACAGACAGCGTAAAGTGCCACCAAAAAAATGACGTCATACAATAAAGTTGACCAATGAGAGACCAGTATACACTGTAATTGACTGCATGACGTCATTTTTTAGTGCCACTTTACGCTGTCTCCTAATACAAATGTTTTTCTCTCGACTGTATAATTGTTTTTACTTTCTTGTAAGAAATTAAAGTTTTTAATTGATTGTTAGGTGATATCAGCCCTATGTAGAAGTTTCTATCCTTACAAGGCTCATTTAACCCATACTTAACCTTACCTAAAACAATCATAAAAAATACTTTTTTTTATAGTTTTTAGTAGTTCATACCTATAGATTAACTTTAAATCTATATTTTTCTAAAGCCGAGAAGAATATATAGGTTATTAAATAAGAATTCAACATGAAAAATATTAAATGATTATTCAAAAAAACATTTTTTTTCAGATAACTCAAATTCAGCCCGAAGAAGAAAACAAAGCAACCAAATGAAAAAACAAAACTTTCTACTAATTTCAAAAATGCACATTTATTACAAAATTGTATTATTTATTTAAATGAGTTTTAAAATAAAAAGTTTTTTTTTTCTGGTAAATGCTAAAAGTTTTAAAATTATTTAGGCAAAAATGAGGACCACGGGTTTAGGATACAACAAAATACTTAATGTTTCTTTATTTTGGCGAAAATATCAACACCAAGATCAAAGAGTGCAATGACACAGAGTCCAAGCCAAAGTCCGAGTGAGCTACCAATCTCAACAATCAGGCTAAACTTGTCATAGCTACTCACCTCTTCCTGACAAAAAAAAGTCTTGCTTAGTATATTCAAGACAGGATTACTTTTTTTGTAAAAGGGATATAAAGCTTTTAAAAATCATCTAAAAAGTTAAGAGTCTGAAGCTAGAGATCTCTGATAATACTGGTCCTAACTTATTGTACTTTTTAGGGAAGCTTTATTAATGACTTAGGGTGGTTTTATGACATTTTTCTAACTTCCACCACCTTTCCTTAGAGGCTAAAAAGATAAAAGTCCAGACTGGATAAAATATAAGATTTAGAAACAAAGCTTAAAATAATTATTAATTTTTCACCTTTACTGTAATTATCTTTGGATATCTAAATCCAATCCAATTCACAGATTCTTCTCTTCTAGATTCTCCACTAAGCCTTACATCATAAAGAAACTGGGAGCAAGGAGGTTTACAATGGTCATGTTCATAGTCAATAAAACTCCTAAACATACTTTTCAAAATCAGAGAACGTAGATAGGATTCACCCTCTTTAGTTGCATTAAAAGGACTGGTACAAATAGGACCTTCTAGATCCCTATCTTCAGCTGTTCGAAACCAAGGTGGATAACAACCAAGGTAGTATAGAAAATTCTTCTCCAATTGTCTTTGAATACAATCTCCATAGCCATGTGTTTCCGAGTAGTCCGTACAACCATCTTTGTCAGATCTCTGTATTGCCTTTGTTATTCTAATTGTATAGAATGAACTAACAGAAAAGTTATTGCCAACGGGTATGCTTGGGTTATCTCCAATCATTGACATCTGATTTTGAACAAGGTTGTTGTATTAAATATAAGAATAGTTATTTATCGCATTCTATTGTAAAGAGCTTTCTGCTGATAAGATTAAAACCAGTTATGTCCGGCATGAGATGTGATGCTGTCTAAAATGGTGCAAAAAATGGGGACAAATTTCAAATTGTTTTGGCGTGTGACGTCATACCCCCATCTCTTTTCTAGGGGGTTTCTTTCCTCCTTCCCTTTTCTTTCCCCTCACTTGTGACGTAAATAAACAGCCCTGTCAAATCAATTTGAAATTTGTCCCCATTTTTTGCACCATTTTAGACAGCATCTGAGATGTCCAAGTCACGGACAAACAAAACTGGGTACATTTTTATATTCGTAGAAGACTGGATAAAATACGATACATGATTTTTCATTATGGCTTAGAGCCGGTTCTAGACATACTGATATTAATCGGCTTTGAAGCCATACTGGACAATTAAATTATATTATTCTTTTGGTATATGACTAAAAACTAGTGCCAGCAGCCATATGGCTTTATACCTTAAGGCGTAAAGGATACTTAGTGACTTGAAGGAAGAATCAGGCATCTCTCTAAGCCGTAAACACCCTCAGCCTAGCCAGCTAAGTTTAAATTCTGGAGCACTCAGCCGCAAACTTGCAACTGCCGAGCCCTAATAATTAAAACTATCATAAATCAACAATCTTTCCTTGTGGATCCTGTAGTTAATTTGCATTCCTGGATCTAACATGTAAAAGTTTAAGGCTGATGTAGTTCCAACAAACATCAATTTATCATGCACTTCTATTTCCAAACAATCTATATAGGGCACAAAAAATTTGAATCTTTTTGTTTTCACATCCTTACCATAAAAACTCATTGATATCTGATCCCTGCTCTCAAAAAGATCAATATTGGCCTGTGTCCAATTTTTATTCAGAGCAGGATCTCCATTCCAAGTTGTAATGTTTTTGTTTTGAAGTTTTCCAGTAAAGAAATTTCCCACCCAATCATATCCAAGGCTATTTACTTTAGGAGATGATCCATCACATGCAAACAATCTGTGAAATGGAAAAATAAAACTCACTATTCAACTAAAATACTCAATGAGCCCAAATAAACTAACTTATCAGGCTTTTACATATTTAAAATCTAGGCTTAACATTTTTAAAAATAAATTTATTGATAACCCTAAAAAGTTTTTCTGTTAATCTTTGTGCTAAATATAATATGTTTTCTAAGCCTTAATACAAATGTTTCAGTTTCAATTTTCTTAGGCATAATCATAATTTATTATGTAGTTTCCTAGCACTTAAAATATATGTAATTTTTCTCTAATTTGAAATAAAAAATCTGAAATAAATCCTCCAGCCAATGAAAAAAAAACATGTAAAAAAACTACAGAAAAAAATGAATATTTACACCAAAACATTACAGTGTATCTAGTTTAAAGTTCTGGATAATATTTTTCACATTCCTAGGCTTATGCTCTTCAAGGTTAAAATCCTCCTGTGATACTTGTTCAACAGTTGGAGATTTACAATATTTGATCAGGGCTAATGTACTCTGGTACACAAACAGTACAATTGAGATGAGCTGCAGCACAATCCTCACTCTACTTACAATTTCCATGATAAAACAGAATCTGTAAATATATTTATGCCAATAAAGGCTTTTAATAAAAACAATGATGTCAAAATCCAGAATCATATCATATAAATACATATGGTTGGTTATATGAAGGAACGAACATGATTAATCAAAAATAAAATTCAAATAAAAAAGTCATCATGCAAGGATGCCCAACCTTTTTTTATTGTAGGTTTGGAGAGGGGGTCCATTTTAATTCCACCACAGGGATTAAAAAAAATTCCCATAGGAGATGATAAAACCGCATTTATAATATAAAAATCATATGTCTCCCATTGCATTACTAAAAGACAGACGGACAATAAGAATTATAGAAGAGACCCATTAAATGGAGAAATCTCCACTAAAACATTTCAGCTGTCTAACTCAAATAGCTGCTGATAAAACTTCTACCCCTAAATGTAGATATTTAACAGATAAAAAAGCAGTGTCATCAAAATTGATAAATTCGAAATTATTTCAATCTTTCAGTTAAAATGCATAAAACATATACATATTAATTTAAAATACTTGTAAAACAACAACGATGTCCTATCAAATGCTTTGATATCAAACAATCAAGAGGGGGGAAGTTTTTAAACATTTATCTTTATCTTTGGACTGGGAGAATAGGTTATTAGGGATAAAATCATTTTTATATGATAAATTTTCCCAAGTTTTAAAATTTTTTATTAGTTTCTTCAGGTACAGGAGCTGCAGGCCTCCAGGTTTAGGAGCTGCAAGCCTCCAGGTGTTCTCAGGACAGGTAAAAATTAGAAACTTTTTAAAAAAGAATTAGAAGTCAACTTATAAAACAAAACATGCATCTACATATATGAATGTTATTTACATAATTAATTGAAGAAAAAAGATGCATATTTTGTTTCATATCTATGATAACCTAGAGCCCTATCATAAAAATCTTAAAACTTGGGATAATTCATCATATAAGAATGATCACCTATACTCACAATCTAAAGATAAAGCCTAAAATCCAGGAATAAGGTATAACCAACAAGCAAAATAAATCTAAAGTAATATTTGGGGGCAAATGGAGAGGTCGTCAATTTTACGATGTGTTGCCCCCCAACGACAGCTGAAAAACACGTATAGGTTTCGTGATTTTCTTCCGAATTAATTTCGTTATTGGTATGAGCTGCCTAAAATCACTGTTTACGCAAATGTGTCACCCCCCCTTAAACAAGATAATATTTTATAATCTTCCGTTTACGTATTCATAACACATGCATTGTTACCATACAGCTAAACTAAACTAATTATTTTGCTTGCACTAACCTTGAAACCTTTGCCTTTTTACAAAACAGGCAAAATATTATTTTTAGCAGTTTTATTTAATTCATAGAAAATAAGTCAAGTAACTAACGACCCTGGAAGTAAATAAGTGGGGGTGTTCCCCGACAAAATAGCTTACAACCACCGTAGGGCAAGTATCTATATTCTCTAAGAGTAATGATTCAGTGGTTACCGAGATCTTAAGATTCTGACGGACAGACAGATAACGTTCTACTCCGTATTATGTGTAGATAAGGAACACTATAGCTTAAATTTTGAGGGGGCTGCAAATATTTTAAGTAGACAGACAGAACACATCGTATTACTCAAGATTACATTTATTAGGTTTTAGCTACATGTAAAGAATACATAAGAAAAATTATAGGACTATTAAAGGTAGGTAGGTAATTGCTTTAAAACCTGACTTTTGGTATAGTTATTAACTTGTGACTTGTGTGAATGAGTAAAAACCATATTTGTTCACAATTTGTTTCCGGTCAATTTCCTATACAAGAAAATATACACTTAAGACCCCCCCCCCACTTTCTCTCTTAAATATCGTTGATTTTGAAATATTGTTGTGGTTAAACCAGGCAAATACGAACCCCTTAGGACATATTTATTGGCAAGTTTGATTTTTAGAACTTAAACTGGCTGGAAAAAATATTATTGACTGTACAGCTGTATGAACAATTTTCCTTTAGATATTGCAATAAATATACATGACTTTTGTCTGCAATTTACCAATACATGCAAAAAAACGACCATAATTTTGCAAATGTTTGCTCAAAACAAACATTAAGATCCCCATTTTATAATGTGCACACATTTATTTTAACAAGGATGATAGCATCCATAAAACGAAAATAAATACAAAAAAAGTAATGACGCATTTAATGTCATTATAAATCTTAAAAATATTACGAATAAATCCCTCCCAAAATTATTTAAATACAGGATGCTTGACATTGACAAACTTACATTTAAGATTTAATCATGTGCTTTGCTTATAACATTACAACTAATGGTCGTAGAAATCCATATTTAAAGAAATCAAGTGATTTTATCATATAAAAAAATCAAAATCATGTTTTAAACAGATATTTGAACATTCTGGTACGTATTGAGTTGTAACGCTGTCTCCATTGTACAAAACTGTTATAGGAATTGCCATGCCAAGTTTGAAATCGATAGGATAATTCTGTTATGCCTAACTTACCATTAAAGCTATCTGTTACGGACGGACTGACCCTAAATGTAGAAATCTCAGCTTAAAAAAAATATTATATTTGATAAATTATTCAACTGCTTAATATAGGAAAATTGAGTTTACACAATGTATGTAGATTGTAGAAGCAAATAGAAAATAAATCTAAAGGAAAGACGACTCCAATTAAAGAAGTACTAGCGGCTACGCCCCTGAAGGGCCTCTAGGGGCATGTACATGAGGTAATACACCTTGTCATTTATCGTTAGTTGAACTTATTCACAAATTAACAAAAATCTAAGTTTAATAGTTTATTCATAAATGAAACTCCAAAATTTTAATGGCTGATTTTATTATTTATATATGTACATTGGGTGTCCCAAAAAGAATTTTCTTAGCACACTATTGTAAACCATGTCATAACTCATTAAAATATCACTGGTACCTTGAAAAATGTTTTAAGACATTTTATTCAGTTTTATTTAATTTTTTTTTACTTTTTTACTTCCCCCCTTGTGGGGTAATGATTTTATTGCATCAGAACTATGCCATATAGTACTCCAACAGAAGGTCTTGAGAAGCATAATCAGGAACCAAAGTGTCTTAGAGAAAATCTCACTACTAGCTAGAGATGAAAAACCACCATTTTTAAGGGTTTTATTTGAGGGGGGGGGGGGGGGAAAGAATTTCCTAATTTTAAGTGATTTTTGAGATATTCTCAGACTAGGAGCGAGATATTTTTAAACGATTTTCTACTCGAGACCTTTTCTGGGATCACCAAGAAGCCATAGTTCTGATGCAATACAATTTTGACCTCATAAGGTTGGAAGTAAGAAAAAATCGAAATTTATATAAAGCCGAATTAAAGGAGCTAGATCTTCATTTTTGGGTTCAATCATCGTCAGTTCATTAGGGTGCTGAGTTTAGATAGTGTGCTTGTCAAAAAGAATGGGTTTTCTGGGACACCGCAATGTACATTAATTATCCTTTAAACTTAAATCATAATTTAACTTTAAAACTTATGATATTTACTTCATTTGTGACAATAGGATTGTAAGCCATCCACTGGTACAATTATACAGGGTGGGGCAAATAAGACCGAACAAATTCTAACTTCTAAACAAATGAACATAAAATCGTCAATTTTAAAGATTTTTTTTAATTTTAAAAATTGGCAAGCAAAATAGGTATATGACTATTAGATTATTCAATAAAATCGCTGCCAGCCTTAATCACCGCCTCTACCCGCCTCCTCAACCGCCAGCAGGTCCAGGTCAAAATGTACCTGTCCAAGCTGGCGTAGTTCTCCTTGGTAGTGGCAATGAGGGATGTCTTTGTGACATGAGCACGTCTATTGGTGCATGCTTCAAAGTAGCCCCAGGCCCAAAAGTCCATTGAATTAAGATCGGGCTGCTGGGAGGCCACATTTTCTTAGGAACGTGAGTAACCGCAGGATCCAAATTCGCCCAACTTTCAAGCTATCCTTACACACGGAGGCTCTTATTTGGACCACAGTTGAGCTAGAACGACGTTTTTTTTACATTTTTAGAAATGGCATGAAGTTTTAGCTAGGGTTGTCAGCGCAACCCATAGTCTAAAATGAGTTTTAAAGTTCAATATGGATCTGTGAAGTCAAGAACCGAGAAATTTTCACGAATTTTCACGGCTTTTTGGCGTTTTTTACATCTCAAAATCTGCCCCGTTTCACGTTGCTGGAGTACTACGGCCAAGCCATTTCAGATAGAGAGCTCTAGTCTTTTCTAGTGTCTTACTTATGTATCTGACACTATCCCCAGCTAGTTAGATAACTCTACCTCACCTACAGATGGGCTGAGGTCAGATTTAGTGGGCCCTAGTCGAGAATCCAGTTTAAACCACCGGCGCATTTGGAATCTGCCTTGTTGAACATATGCGCGGCCAGCTCGATGTACACGTCCATCTTCGTCCAAAGATTTTTTGTGCTAAAAGGTCATTACCTAATCTTTTTATAGTGTGGTCAAACGTCCTGATTGGTCAAGTAGTTTTGGCGCTATGGTCGTTTAAAGTTTGTCCGGTCTTATTTGCCCCACCCTGTAGAGTAACTTTTTCTTAAATAATATACTGAAACAGAAATCGATCCTAACTCTAAATTCTAGTTTTTAAGTAAAAATCGGAAAACGTATACAAAAAAAAGTTTTAAAAAGACAAATATCTTTTACCTCTAGCATACGCGCGACTAAAAAACTACATTTAATAATATTATTAATCATTTATTTACTTGAATAATAGTAAGACAGAAATTGAACATTGTAATCATGTTTTATATAAGGAGCTAGGTTTGAATAACTTTTTTGAGATCGTCTTGAAACTTCTTCGTTTACCTCTTCTCTACATAAAAAAGATAAACAAAACGTTAAATATTTAATTTAATTTGGTTCCCGGGCAAACGTAGCTTTACTTCTTTATAAAGAAACTAGCGGCTACGCCCCTAGAGGCCTCTAGTGGCACTTTAAATGTTTGGTTTAAAAAAAATAATACGATGCCTTGCAATGTTTCGAAGGAGTCTCTATCAATATTCTACGATAATTTGCAATGTTACGTAGGAGTCTCTATTCGAGAGAAAAAAAATTCGATTTATTGTGATTTCTCTTGGGAGGGTGGTGATACCCTCCCCCAAAATAGTTAAAAAACCTTCCCGGTAACTATGAGAAGGTACCCTGTTATGGAGAACCTGATCTATTCAGTGGTTAGCAAGATTCTTCGGTACAGACACACAAACACACAGACATCTTGTTACTTTAGTATAAGGATAGTATGCAAAATAAAATTTAAGAAATTAAAATAATGTTATTGTTCTCAGAGAGGTAGGGGAAAATGGGCTGTTTTTTACAATAGTCCCACTCCCAAAAGTGTTATAATAAGGTTTCTTATTCGTTGGATTAACAACTTTTAGGACTATTATAGAATTTTGATTCGTTGGTGCATTAAGTTGAGTGTCCAAACGTTTCAACCACTAGTTGTAATCTACAGAAGGGGTACATCAATTTATACAACAAAACTCAACTTTATATTTATAAAAAAAAATCTTACCTGAAAGTTAAGACTCTGGGTTGATATCCACTGCTTAACTGTCTCTGGCAAGTTCTTATCAGCTGATCGTTGACACAGCCAGGGAGAAGAATGGTTTGTAGATTTGTTAATTGTCCAGAAAGATCTTCAATACCAGTATCATTGAACAAAGAAGGCTTGTTGTCACTAACAAACAAAAACTGTAAACTCTGTTTGTTTATCTGAAGTCCAAGAAAAGGGAATAAGTAAAGTTTTGACATTAAACATCGTTTTATCATATCTACGAATCCTGCTTATAAAGTTAAGAGTCACAAAAATAATTTAAAATACAGGTCATGGTAATTACCTATTCAAGTACGGGCACATTATGTAGATTTAAAATTAGCTTGTCTTTGCAGCGTTACTTAAGGACAAAGGAGGGTGACATTCATACTTTTTACCCGTAAAGCCAAAGGTAGGTGTCCTAAGACTTTAAAAACAAAAGTAGAACGCTATTTGACAAGGTTACAACGTGGATTTGTGAAGAAAAAAAATTTGTGTAAAAAAAGTACGAATATAAGTTAAAACTTGATAAGTAATTTTGTCTTGATTTTACGTGGGAAAAACACAAATGCGCCGCCCCCCCCCCTTTTTTCATAATTTCTAAATTGCTTATTTCACCGTTTTGTGGAAACCTAATAAGCATAAAAAAGAAAAATTATTTTTATTCTTTATTTTTTGCCCACTTTTATTCCCTGACCTGAAAGAGATGAAATAAATTGCTTGGGTCTCCTGCCTCTTCTATCTCTCTCTTTAATACATAAAGATCAGTTAGCTTGGGTAGGTGGACAGGCTCAAAATTAAAACGGTCAACAATGAGACATTCTAAGCTGTCAACACATTTTTCTAGCAATGAAACTATATGCATTCCATGCGTCTCGTTTCTATAGATAAAGAAGATGTTTATTTACTCAAGGGGTTAGTTCCAACAAGTGTAGCTATTAAGGGGGGGGGGGAGTTCTGACACATTTGCGTAAACCTGGTGTATAGGCTTTATCTTTGGACTGAGAGGATAGGTTATTAGGGATACAATCATTCTTATATGATGAACTTCCCCCAGATTTAAGATTTTTTGGATAGGCTTCCAGGTTCCGGAGCTCCAGGCCTCCAGGTGGTCTCTGTAAGGTAAAAATGAAAAATAAGATTTTTTTTTTGAAGAGTTAGAGGTTAACTTATAAAACAAAATATGCTTCTTTTTGATTGTTATTCACATATGTGTAGAAAAAACATACATATTTTGTCTCATAAGCGGACATCTAACTCTTAAAAAAATTTTTTTTTTCATTTTTACCTGTAGAGAGACCACCTAGAGACCTGGAGCTCCGAAACCTGGAGGCCTATCCAAAAAATCTCAAATCTGGGGGAAATTCATCATATAAGAATGATTTTATCCCTAATAACCTATCCTCTCAGTCCAAAGATAAAGCCTATACACCAGGTTTACGCAAATGTGTCAGAACTTCCCCCCCCCCCCTTATTGTAATCCACAAGTAAAACTTTAAAAATCCTTCTGCTAGCTAAAATAAAGCCAAAGTTTGAGTTTGAAAAAGAGTAACAAACGAACACCCAACCTTTTTGGAGACCATCGTTTTAAATGTCCCAAGGGACATACAAATGACGAGAAAGCATTAAAAAAATTTATTAATGACAAAAGTGAAAACTATAGGTATGGCTTTTTCGATAAAAAAACATCTTCTTTTCCTAACACAAAGAGTTTTCAGTTTTGGCAGCTGTACTCCAATATCAAGCAAAGCATAATCGTCAGAGCTGATTTTCAATGCTGTGAGCTGACCAGCATAGGCCACAATCAACCTGTACCAGGATGTCCAGCTTGAATCTAAAGTTATTCATTCTGTTTCTAGGTTTTTTTATTCTGAATCCTGATACGATTTGGAATTATGTTACATGCTTATCAGCTATGAGTATTGTTTTTAATTAAGTATCAAAATTTAAGGGAATTCTGCTAACAATTTTACGGACGATTAATAAAAATTTCTATAGGTACGTACGTCATTTTAATTCTTAAAAAATAAAAGCAATGTTACATTTAGGTCTAGTATCTATAGCACTGGTAACTTAGTTATAAACTACTTTTACGGTTTAAAGATTTAAAACATTGAGTGAACAGTGCACCCCCCCCCCCCCCCTTCTTATTTAATCTTAAACATATGACTTAAGAAACAATGAATATTCCTATATAAATATTAACAATATTTGGCATCAGTGTATCAGTTTCATCATAAATATATTCATCCTGAGCAGCTTTAACTATTACAGTTTGTAATGATTCATCACATTGATTGATTAGTTGATTGAATGACTGTGTGGTGGGTTGTGTCATGCTGATTGTGTGAACAGCCGCTAGCTTACGGCCACCAAGGTCCAGCTTCCAGTTTCCATGCACCTCAAGGTATTGTAAACTGGAAGCATGTCTGCAAATTAGCGTTTCTCTAACCTAAACATAAGTTCCTAATTATTATTTTCAAAAATAGTCAAAAGCTAGGCAACCTGCTATTTTTAGTGAAGCTCACGTGTTAACTTTTGACAAAAAGTAAGAGAAGATAGGTAGTTGACTAATTAGCAACTGTCTTAAACATAACTGCAATCATCTGGCAAGTTTGGTACCAAATCATTTTGTCAAAAACTATGAGTTTCAGCTGCGGATTGTTCACCTACTAGAGCTTGCTGCTAAATAAAAATGGGCAGGTGGTTGCAAAGCCATAAAAAATATTGTCAAATCATAAATTATTTTAGCTTGTCATATTTGTTGCTTTAAAATTTTTTTGGATATCAATTTGCCTAAATTAAATATCGTAATTCTGATTGAATTGAGATATAAATACAAAAGTTTTATACCTGACAACCATGCATTTCCAGAGCATGATCAAAACTATTTAAGAAACTGTATGTATTTTTTCTTGATTGTCCTATGCACAAATGCTCCAAGTTTGGAAAGGTGAACTTGTTATCAAATAGGAATCCCTCGTCATTGTACACAGTAAAAGACAATGAATCTAAATGTGTAGACCATTCTTCTGCCAGCCAGGTCAAAACTTTTTCTCGGAAAGAATGATCTAAAACAAAAAATAAACAATGATATTTGTAGGTATAGAATGACTGAAAAAAAATCACAAAGTTTTTTTTGGAAATTGGATAAAAACAACATACATTAGTAGAATACCTAGCACATAAATAGGTTGTCATAATATACTAAAACGTATCGGATATACAGACGGTTATCAGAATATATATTGTAACTTCGCTAGTTAAAAGGCTAAGACAGACAACAGTCACAATTCATGCATAGACAAACAGCCCCAAGACGTTAAATAAGAGAAGACAACAAAATAAACTTCCTACAGTCAACCGTAATAAAAGATTCAACCTGGAATAAACTTGTGATGTCTATGATTGTTAAGTGAAATATGAAGATGATATCTTGATGAATTATTGGTTACGTTCATGTTCTCTTTAGTTCTGTCCAAGGTATTTTGGATTTCTTGAAAATTTTGTTCAGTGATTGCAATGTTCCACTTTCTAGTTGAAGGACTTAAGGCCGTTACTTTACCATTAAACCTTAATTGATAAACATTTGGTAGAGGAAAGAGGTCATAAAACACAATACAATATTAAACATTTTATCATAAAAATGAATCAAATAATAATTAAATAAAACTCCTACTAAAGGTAGTTAGGTAGGTACTAAAGCTTATGAAGTTTCTCTTGTGATACTTGCGGAAGCGCACCTAACCAAGTCCCTACCAATGAAGTAAGAAGTTAGATATTTCGTGGGAGTGTTCTTTTACAAGACAGTGATTATCTGTATCAAGTAAAAAGCTTTGAAAATTACAAACCTAAAAGCAAGTTTCCCTTTTAAGGTCACATATTGAAACCAGTTACTAATATCAACTCACCATTTTGACAATAATCTCATACACTTTCTGTCTCGTAGTTTGAGATATTTGAGCACGATAGTCATTGCAGGATCTGGTAATCTATTCAATGGTAAAACACTATGAGGAAATTTCTCGATTGGATATTTCTAAAATATTAAATCAAGTTGAAAGTAAGAAAAATGTGGCTTTTTCCAGAACCTTGAAGGCATCTAACAGCACAACAAAGCATATCTTCACACAATTGACATTAGGTCGGGTTGACTAGGGTATAATGACTATTGAGTAACCCCGTAGGAGTTGGGCATAAAGAAACAACCCCCCTTATTTTCAATAACCTTTCTCAAACCTTTAAAAACAAGGATGACAGCATCCATAAAAGCGAAGCACTGAAACGGTAAGACAAACGGACATTAACACTTGTATAGTGTCTGAACTGAATAATCAGAATATAAAAGTATAAGAATCGAAAATTGTAAGTAAATTTGTTGAAAAAGTGCTCGATACAGGATAATGTTTATGGACATACTTACATTTTTAAGACTTGATTATAGAGTTGCTTCGCTTATAATATTGTTCTTTGTTGTCCCAGGAATCAATATACAAAAAATCAGATCAAACGGATAATTAGATCACATAAAAATTTGTTGTTAAAAAAGTAGAAAAATCAATATGTTTAAAATGGACGTACGGAAATTCTGATAATGATTATAGAGTTGCTACGCTTTCTAAATCGTACCTAACTACTACATGAATCATCATGCAAAGTTTGAAATCGATAGGACAATTCTAACATGCCTAAATTAACGAAAAAAAGCTATCTATCTCGGACGGACGGACGGACATACGGACCGACCCTAATTATAGAAAAGCTAAGCTTTTAAAATTCCAGCTCGAATGAAAATAGAAATAATAATTGAAAATAGAGAAAAGGGCCATCAAAGTGTTACTGCATTTTTCAAATTATTTCTTTGCTACCTTTGTGATATCTTTAATTTTCTTTGTGATTACTCCATGCGATTCGAAGCTTGTTTTTCTTTTATTTTCCCCAGATATTTCTTTTGAAGAACAATTTTCACTGCATTCGTTTTTCTAAATCATTTTAATTTGTATCAAATATGTGAAGGACAAATTAAAGTTTCCAAACGTTTTATATATTAAATTGCATGCACACACACACACATAACAATTTTTTGTTCTTCTTTTAAAGACAAACCTGATAATGTTCATATATAGCTGTAATGACATCTTTTTCGTTTTGAGTACTGTCAGGTGGAATTTTTAAAATTATAGCCGCTTGTTTCAATAACTCAAAAACATTTTGTTGTACATTTGTCATTTTATTCTGTAATTTAAATATTTTTTAATGCTTTCATTTCATTTATTTTAGTATTGAATGCGAGTATATAATAATGTAGTGTGTTAAAAAATGCGTAGATTATTAAAAAATAAATATTAATTTGTGTTACGCATACTGTTAAACCACCAGGAGCTCTAGTTATTGGAAATATAATTATATTTGTAAAGATATTTGTGGTTTAAGAGCTATATAATTAATTATATGAGAAAGAAACTAAAACTAAGATACCAGTAATGGTATGAAAGTCATTTTTAATGGATTACTACACGCTGTGAATAATAAAATAAGAAAGATAATAATAAGAAGGGTTTAATTATCATTTTGTATATGTTTTGTTATTTTTGGGATAACACATAAAACTACACCTTATTGCAGTTTTAACGGATTAGCCGCGCAATTTAATAAAGAAAATCTATGCTTTTTTCAAATCTAATTTTAGGGAGGTTAGGGATGGCAATCCGGATCCGGAATCCGCCCAATTTTTGGGCAAATTTTGGAATCCGAATCCGGAATCCGTTTTTTAATAGCGGATTCCGGATTCTTAATTGGTAGGCTAAAATTACAAATACAAATAACAGTTTTTTTTCAGACAAAACTTATTTAAAATGTGGCAGACATATAGGTACCTAAAAAGTATTTTATTGTTTCTTCTTATCTACAGGTATAATGGTAGCTAGCATCCAAAGTTGCGTTTTTTTGTAAGTATTTATTTTCATTTCACAGCTTTTCATGCTTCATTTAATTTTTTTAAAAAGCCTTTTAAATACTGCTAGAATCCGGAAGCCGCAAGGAATCCGCCACTTTTTTGACGGATTCTTTTAAGAATCCGGAATCCGAATCCGGCCCAAAAATTTGAAGGATTGCCATCACTAAAGGTAATATTAAAAAAGTTATATATTTTCAAGGTATTTGTAGCATTCTAAGCGCTGTTAGGGGTTAAATCAACAGTTTCCTCTCGTAATTCATCAGGCTTGAGACCACACTTGTAGAACATATCCTTGAACTTGGTATTTGTCTCGGGATCAAAAATCTGTGCCAAATTCTTTTCTCCAATCATTAGACGCTGAATAATCAGTCTCATTTGATTCAACTTTGCTTCCTCTACCTTTAACTTCTTCTGTAGCTCAGAGTCCTTGATAACATAATTTGGATCGGATTCATTGATTTTCCCCCAGAGTTCTGATATTCTGCAGAGGTTATCCGCAACATCTCTACGTAGCTGAATAATCTGAAATTCTTGTTCAGTACAGATTCTACTTTTTTCTGTCAACTCCTTGGACAACTGTTTTTCTTCCTCCATGAGCTCCAGCACATAGCTCCTTTCCTCGGGCTCTAGTCTCATTTCTTCTTTGTTACCATCATCTAACAACTCTAGGCCAGCTTTCAAAGCCTCAACAGACTGGGAGCCTCTAAGGGCATCTTGTAGGGTGCAGTAATTGAGGAATGCACTGGTGCGTCCTTGTGTTAGTGTGTTCAACTTTTCGGCACTCAACTCCTTGGAATAAAATTGTTCCGGTTTGTAGAGCGTGTCTAGGCTCTGGTTCTCAGCTCTTGCCTTGATTAATTTAAACCTAAAAATAAATTCAAAGCTTAACATTAATAAATTGGACAATACGTAATTTCCTTATAAAATATAACCATGAAATTCATTTTATTAAAAAAGTATGAAAAACTTAAAATCTTTTCTGTTAAGTATTGAGTTATATTAGCATTATCATCCAAAAAGGGAAGAGCAAAAGAAAAATGGTTAAAATATTCTAAACTCTTTAAAGTATTAGAAAGATATACATTTGTTAATGACAAGTATATACCTCAGTTGATCAAGTTGTTTTTGCAATAAAACCATTTGAGCAGTCATCTCCTCAGCCGCTACGCATTCCTCTCCTGTCATAAAGAATATTTTTAACTAACATATTCATAAAGCTAGCAAACATAGAAAAACGAGAACTTTATAAAATCCCAATAAAGCAAAACTTATACTTCTTAAATCTTTATATCTACTCCTCTCACTTTAAAGTCAGTTATTAAAATAATCGGAAAAATTATAAACCTTCTAGCAATTCCATCTCCCTTTCAACTTCGGGGTCCATGATCTCGTTTTGGCTTGACATTCTACAATTCAATCTATTTCTGAAATTATATATCACACCATTTATAAAAAAAATGCATTTTGTACAGAGTCATATTACATATATTCACATCCTTTAAGCGCTTTTTAAAAGAAAAGCTGTTCTGTAATTAGGGTAGGTTCGTCCGTACATAAAGGATGTAACTCTTATCGTTAATTTACGCATATCAGTTTATTCAAACTTTGCATTATAATTCCTGTAACAAATGGGTACGCTTAAGAAAGCGTAAAAACTTTTTTTATACAATTTTTGTTTGCAGATAAAATAAACCTATTTATATGATTTTTGTATCGATAATTGCTAAGATAACAAGGTACAATATTTTAAGCAAAGTATTTCTATAATCAATAATCATGTACTAAAAATGTAGGTATGTTATTGTTCATAAACATAATCCTTAATCAAGCAGTTTTTCAACAAATTTACTTACAATTTTGCTTTGACTCTTACCAATTATTTATATTCTGATTATTCAGTTCTGACACTAAACAAGTTTTAATGTTCGTCTGTCTTACCGGATCAGTGCTTTGCTTTTATGGATGTTGTCCTTCTTGTTGTTACTTTAGTTGATTTCCCCGCGCTTTTGTTTACATTTTCGCAATTTTGCGCATTTCTGTTAAAAATGCCGCAAAACTTTTTAGAATCAAAATGTCGTATTTGTATACTTATTTCCAATATTTCTCTTCATATTTTTTCACAGAATGTAACAATGATTTTGCTATATGCGTGTCTACTTGTTGCGTTTAGGATCTTTTTAACCGCTGAACCAATATGGTTATCCTTCAATACAGCTAGGTTATTTCTGGTCCAGAGAAGACTATATTTTGGAAGGTAACTTCACGCTCTAATACAAAAATATTAAATAGATTTTTTAGTTTTCTTTCCATCCCTGAATCAACCCGAAAAATTATGTGGTTTAAATACAAAATGTAAAAAACGTCAGCTTTAATGTGGGAAGTTTTTGTATAATATTTTTAGTCCGTCGACCTTACCCTCGTTTCTATTTAGCAGACAGTATCAGCTGTTCGTCCTATTTTCAAATTAAAATAACAAAACAAGTACAATCAGTACGTGTAGTTGAAGTCAATTATTTAAATTTAAAAAAACGTACAAGGATGGCTTCACACACAAAAAAATAAATGAATTATTAAGCATGTCAAATAAAAAAATCATAATTGCTAAAGTAAAACTCAACTATGATTTAATTATATATTTAAATTGATAAGTTGGAGTGTAGCTAAGTCTAAAATATTAGGTAAGGTATTTAAGACATCAAAATTTGGCAAAATGTTGGAAATAGAATACATGGATTAAATTATATAAAAATAATTTATTTTCATTTTATTTCATACTAGGTATACTAGGTAATATTGAAAATTGACATATTAAATATGTATATTTATATTATGTAAAAGGACTGCTATAGATTACGATGTATACAAATTTCTTTAAATTTTTTCTTCAAATTAATATAAAGTGATAATATTTCAGAAATAGTAATGGATAGGGATCAGAAATTTTATCAAGGCTTAATTTTGTTGGGTGGAACATTTTTCACAGGATTCTTCGTAGGTTATCAGGTAAATTATTAAGTTAATAATAATGCGAATTTAGATTTTATTGTTTCCACTTTCAGTTTCAAATACGTTTTTATTGGTACTTAATTTTTAATTAATTTAATATGAATATTGTGATCTAGTTTAAAACTTGGAGAATGGAATGGCTTAAGAGAAGGAGGGAAAGACTCGCTGCAAAATTGCAACAGACACAGGTTTATTACAGCTAGCTATTTTTTTCATAATGTTTATAATAACTACCAATGCATAGATCTTTGCAGAAACTTAAAAAATACGATATAAGAACTATATCATAAACTTATATCAATTGATTTTAAAATGTACGAATTAAAACTTGTTTTAATTTCAGCGAGAGATTGACATGTTGAAAAATAATTAGAAGAAGAATGCCTTGTCAGTTATTTGTCAACAAATCTTTTAGTCGATACTAACTTATTAGATTCTTTCTGAGAACTTGAAAATCAATCATGATTACAAAAAAAAATTAGAAAATTATGCTGATCGAAAAGTAAAAATTAGTCACCTTTTTTCGATACATTCAGGATTTTTTGTACAGTTTTTTGTTTTGCCTTCAATTTTATAATTGAACTTCATAATTCATAAGTATTCATAAACTTGTAAATAATATGAAGATATCATTGGTGCTTTATACAATACACTTAATTTTTTCATCCTAAGAATTTCAGAAAAGTAACAAAATGGGGGATAGTAAAGAAATAAAGTTGACCTTGAAAGAGGCGAGACAGTATATAAAAGACAAGGAATATAAAGCTGCACTTAAAGAGGTCAAAAAGGTAATAAAATAATACTTTTGTTTAAAGTATTTAAAATCGTTATTTTTTTTGTTACATACCTAATATAAGTATACAAAGGAATCTAATCTATTATGAAATTTTCAACAAAAAAAAAATTAATAGATAAGTAAAAAAAAGATATGGTTATGGAGAAGTAAGTGTTTTCAAGGGGATCATATATATACGAAGCATGACCTTGCATTATAGCTGAATAGAGTTAATAGTACCTAAGCTTTTTAATGTAGATCAGTTAACCCAGTGATAGAGATCTTAGCATGTAGGGGCTATGTAATTTAGGATAAATCAACTTAAACATATCCCAATACATATCCAAAAATTACTAAAGAATACTATAAAATATTAGAGATAATTCTCGAGATCATATAGGTATAATATATCTCAGACAACATTAATGCTTGCGTGCATATTTGAATATATTTTTTCCAGGTATTAAACAAGGACAAGAATCATTACATGGCGCTAGTCTTCTGTGGAGTATGTCTCGCCGAACTGGAACAGCCAGATCAAGCTATTCAGGTATAATAAATGCTCATTTATTTTTAAAAAATCATGTATAGCATTAATCATAAATTAAAACCAGTTTGATCCTATAATTTTTCATTTTTATATTTGCGGAAAGCTGTCTAAATATGATGCGACAAATAACTAAAGATATTAAGTTGAAAATATACTGTACCCTTTTCATAACGACTTTTCTTATACATAAATAGCTTATAATGGCTTAACAAGTCAACTAAAAATGTATAAGACCTAAAATGCATGCGTTTTTGTATTTAAGACTTGTAGGTATGAAGCCAAGTTTAATGGTCCATATTCTTCTAACGTTGGTATGTAGTGTTTTATATTTTAGGCGTACAAACGAGCTACAGAAAGTTCTCCTGACCAGGAAATAGCCTGGGAAGGATTATGCAAATTCTACGACAAACATCCGGATAACAAAGATTATATTTCTGATCATATAGCCTCACTTCAAGCTCTTATCAAGCTTGTTCAGGTAAAACATTTTTCAGCTGCTCGATTCTTTATTTTAGTTTGATAGGTTTATGGATACCTATTTCTATTGACATAAGTGTTTTGATTGGATATTCTAAAGTAAAAAAAAATGTTTGTAAATATTAAAAACCTGATAACCTATTAGTATTAGAATCCAGGAAATATTTTGAGACATTTTCTCTTTTTATTAGAATGATGGAACCAAGTGTTACGACCTAGCCAGCAAACTATCTCAACTTCAACTAAACAGTCTTGACTTAGCAGCCGCAGTACATACATTAAGTTCACAAGTAGATGTAATTTCAGGAATGTACATTTTTAAGTCATAACTAATAGATATAGTTCTATGAATTTAAAGAATTTGATGTCTTATAGAACTGTATTACCTTAAACTTTTTTTTTGGCATTATATGATAAATATATATAAATAACACTCATGAAAAAATACTTAAATGGCGGCGTTTAAAACATAAAAAATGTAAAAGTAATTATAAATTACAAGTAAAGGTAGTATTTCAACTCAGAATTTCATTATTTATATTTATAAGAACAAAAAGGTACAGAATCGTCGTTCTGTCGATTTGATGAAAATGCGAGAGCCACTTTATTGATTTCATCTTAAAATATTGTTTAAAGCTCAAAGAAAGATAAAAAATGTACAAAACCTTGGTAATTAGACGAAACTCTTCAAAAAAGTTTACACGAAAAGATAGTAAAAATATTTTGCCAACAAACAAGTATTCCAACTGAATTACAGCCTATTTACAGGTAAAATGTATTTTTCATAGTGTATCTTACAGGGAAAGAACAATTATGGCTAAAAAAATTACAAAAAGGTTCAGCTACCCAAGGCAAAATTTCAGATTTAAGAATTAGAGGTCGTATTAATTATCTTACTATCCATTTATTAATTCTAAATTCCCATTTACAATATTAGATTCTTTTATAATTAAAATAGGTTTGAAATTTAATTGCACCTGTGTTTTGAGTCTCTAGATATTATTTTTGTTGTTTAATGTTGGAGGGGGGGGGGGGGGGGGGGGCAGGACAATAGGTTTAAATCACCTAAACTTCCGAGATGTATTCAGAAAAAAAATTTACCTTCATTTAGAATATTTGTTAGAAGGTAAATAAGGAATTATATAGAATTGTAAATAAATTTCTCTACCTACATTTTCTGAAGAAATAAAACTAGGTAATCAAGAAATTAATTGGATACCTAACCTACTAGTGTGTATACTCTATATGAAGTCGTTTACTTTACAGGTTTAAATTTTTTTTCATTGAAACTGTTATTTTTAGAAAAAGTTTAGAGAGTCTTCTGCACGGAAATGCGACCATCGAGAATATGGAAAATATGAAACATATAATCAAGCTTTTACATCAGGGAAGATTCTTATCTAATCATTTTTCAATATTTGTCCTTAAAGTTTAATTAAGTAATTACTTGAGATGACTCTATAAAGAAAGGAAAAGGCATTTTGCATCTAATAGTTATAGGTATTGCCATAAGAATTAAATAATCATTATGACAATGTTAGATTGTTAGGTATAACATGATTTTTAAATAAAATAGTCTCGTAATAGCGATAGAGTTGCTAGGCTTTTTATGTAATATGCTATTCGATACAGGGTTCTTTATACAAAGTTTGTACGATAGGACGATAAATCATGCTAATAAGGACTAACTAAGGGATATTCTTACGCCCATTAACTTCGCGATCTTGTTCCTGGATTCAAAAAGTTTGGGTCGTTTAATTAAAAATTTACTCGTTGGTTTGAAGTTAACAATGTCCTAACTTTTAAACCAATATTTTAAATCATTGGGGGACGGGGTGTACATCAATTAACGGCAATTGCCTTATCCTTATAGATCCTTGCATTGTATAGGTTTTACTTCCTGATACACTTAGATTAAGAATCATAAACCTATCAGATGAGAGATTTGAGGGACTGTTATCAGAAATGTGTTGTAATGACAACAATTTTTCCTCAGAATATTTATCCTTTGGAATATATTTGTAGAATTTATCTGGAATATTCTTGTTGTAAGAAAGGTATTCATTTCTTTTACCATGTTATGAAATTATTTTCTATCTATTGCTGGGGTGAGGGGGGGTGTGAGGGGGGGTGTGAGGGGGGGTGCGAGGGGGGGGGGGTGGTCATTAGTCCCCCAAAAAATAATGAAGTATTGATTCAATGATCTTTTTTGAGACTAATAAGAATTAGGTCCAAAGTTTCTTATAAATAAACCGCGACCGTTATAAACCACCAGGTGAAAGTATTAATTTCACTTAACTAGTTAAGAAGACCCCTATCTCCCATCCTACTATGTTTTTTATGCATATACATAAATTTAACATATTAAAGATATTTTAGTACAAAAAAGGTTATAATAAAAATACAATAACTTTCTAGGGGTTGACGTCACGGAAGAATCTAAAAATCCTGAAGATTTCATTAGTAGACTTATTGAATTTAGCAACAAAAATTTACTTGGAAATCTCGCAAGGTAATATATTTCTTAACCTAATTTGATGGATTGATTGATTAGCCATAGTTTTTTAGGGTTTGGACCTAAGTATCCATGGAGTAGGCTGAGACACTTTTGTATAGCCACTAGGGCTTTCAAGCTCCATGTTCAAGCACATTATGACTTGACCTGCTATCTCATGAGAGCTACTCATTATTACCTCACCCTCGCCGAGTATGGCATGTGTCCCAAATTAAGTCACCGTAATGAATGACACTCTCCGCAGAGGAGCTTGGGATAAGGGTAGTACTGATGTTATGTACGTGACTATTGAGCATCCAAACTTGCTCAATAATCCCCTTATTACACAACCAGGATAAGTTGCGTGATTATTATTGCGAATGAGAAATTTGAGCCAACACATGGAGAATTGAACTCGAACACTCATCACCATAGTTCAGTGTGCTACCACTGAGCCACGGCGCCCCTTTTTCTTAACCTAAGAGAAGTACCTAGTTGAATGTTAACTTAAAAGACGTAGTTCATGAAATTTCATTCGAGGTAGGTATTTAAATCTAAAAAATGTATATATAAACTTTTTGTCTTTACATACTTATATAAAAGTAATAGAATGTCTGTCTGTACCGAAGGATCTTGCTAATCGCTGAACCAAAATGGTTCTCCCTTACAATGTAGCTTCTCATAGGTCTGAAGAAGGTTATAACTACTTTTGGGCAGGGTATTACCACTATTCCAATGCCCCTAAAAGAAATAAACCACTCCCCCCCATTATATTTCTAAAATAAATTTTATCACAGCAGTATATTTTAAACATATTATATTTATTTTTAAAAATCCAAATTACTTTTCATTGTTTACTATTATATCAGTTGGTCCATAGAAATAAATACATGCTTTTCAAAAAGGTTATTTAATGTAATAAGGTTATTTTTTTCTGACACAAAAATTACAAGATGCATTTTTCGCACAATAGGGGAACAAGAAAAGTGTGAGAATGATTTTGTTGAAGAGTTATACATTTTAGGGGCCAATATCTGATAGACACTGGTGACGTTGAACAAGGTATCAATCTGTTAGCCCAATATTGCAAGGAAGTGTAAACAATCTATAACTATTTTTTTGACACACAATAATAAAAGTTTTGACTTTTTTGATTAGATACAAAATTTCTTTATTTTCTATAGACTTATTAATGCACCCAAACGATTCGCAAACTATTGGACTTTAAATTCCATGAATGGGTAAAATTTTGATAATGAAAAATAAAAATCATTCTTATTCTTTATTCTGGTTTTGTCTTTGCCAGATAAGAATATTAATATCAAGAATCATTTCAAGTCAAAATTGGTTAAATGATTTTTTATTTTAATAAATTAAAAGAAATAGAAAGACTCAAATTGTTTACTCAAGCATAAAAAAAGGCCACTACTCCTCCTGATGCTCATGGGATATTTCTGCTAGCCAGCGGTCAATATCAGGCAGGACAATTTCCAGCTGCAGAAATTTCTGTAGCTCAAGCTCTTAAAGTGTTAAAACAGGTAGGTCAAGGTCTTTCATACATTCACAGAAAGGGGACGAACGAAAACAAGTGTGACTCTGAGCCCATGCCAGCAGTGGTGTTAAGCGTTTTTTGGTAAATAAATTGCGTGTCTTTGAAATTTGGTCAACTAAACGTAAAACTTTATGTAAATATTCAAATACAGTTTCATGAGAACAAAAGTTGGAAATGTTATGCCATTTATGTCACAAGGAATGCTTTACATCACTGCTGGAAGATGCTTATATACCATTGATCTAGTTAGAAATTCCTAGGCATACATGAAAGAATGACAGGTAGGTGAAGATAGCAACAAACAACAAGTTTCTGAAAATGTTTTTGTTCTTATTTTCAATTCATATTACTCAATAAGTATAATTTTTTAAATGACACAAAACAAAACACATTAGTAAATAAAAATAATAGTCTTTATGGCTTTAAGTTTACCTTTTCATATTTACAATTTTTAGTGACATTAAGAATTTAATCATTTTCTTTAATATTTTTTGCATGGAACATACTATCTCTGAATTTTCATTTTCTAGGTGAAGGAAGACAACCTTCGGAGGCACATGAGAAAAGAATTGAACATAATCAATTTAAAATCTCTGTATCATCAAAGACGTTTACAAGCATTGGAGTCTCAGTTGACTAATATGGAAGGTATGCTAGTTTTTGGCAGCGAAGCTGCTCTATTGTTACAAATGTCCTTATCTGAGTATTCACTCTAAAATTCCTATAATAACTACTCGACTTCCTTATGAATGCTGATTAGGATTATGTAATTTTTTTGAAGATTTATTGTGTTTAATCTTTATTCTTTAACTCATACTGACCTTCCTTTCATTTGGCTGTTCTTGATTTTTATAAATATATAGTTTTAGACTAATTTTTATTGTTATTCTATTTTAAAATTAATACATTGTTTTATAGTTATAACTTGTATTCTTTTCATTTTCAGGGCTTTTAACAGAAGAGAATAGCTCTGATAAAGAATTGAATATGTTGGTTGGCAAGGTGTATGCTACTCTGGACAAACAAGATAAACTATCACAGTTTTTGTTGAAGACTACGTGCTTGCAGTCAGCTGATGTGGCGCTTATCAAAGCAATCCACATGAATACACAGAACAAGATAGGTAAATAAATATTGATAACCTATTGTGTTCTTTTTAAATTCTCACGAGAATATTTAGTATAAATTGTACAGGGTGAGTCAGAAAAAACTGAGTTTTTCGATTTTCAGAAACAACCAGACGGAATACAGAAAAAATAATTATATGTCCTTGTTCTCTGTACAAAAGCACATCAAACTTGTAAAAGGTGTTTTTCATTATCTCTAAAAATACGGCCTCTGTGATAGGTGAATGGTGTCAAAAAAGGCCTTGTGTGAAAAATGTTGATCAAAAAAATTTAAATAACTCATTTATTTTCAGGGCGACCACTGCATACTATATATACTATAAATACTATATAGGATGAATTTGGATACTATATCATACTATATGACTAAAATTTACTATATATACTATATAATTTTACCTTTATTTGAACAAAATTTACTATATATACTATATAATATTAAATTTATATAAAAAAAACGGATATTGTCAGTTTTGTGACAATGCATCTTAAGAAGTGTTTTGTCTTTTTTTCACAGTAGGTTTTCTCCTATTTCTAGCCCCTGCGGGGCAATCATTAACCTTTATAACCTATTAAAAGCTCCAAATGTCCGTCTCTCCGTTAGACATGGATGAGGGGAAATGTGATTTTCTTGGCTCCTATAAAAGATTGAAGGCAACTTTTTGACAACATTCCTATCATAAAGGAGCAGAATCAACTATAAAACATCTTTCAAAAACATTCATGTTGGTCTAACTGTCTTTTAGCAGGTTTTTTTAGTTATTTTTATATTTTAGTTTTGGTCCGATTTTCAAGCTTTTTTTGGATGATAGTATCAAAATATATTTTCCTTTGTTCTGAGTATCCAGTATGTAATTTACTTTGAATGTCGGTCTAACAGTCATTTCATTATACAAAATAAAATATGGATTGGGGCTTTTTCTTAAATAAATCTAAAATAAAATAATCATCCACGATTTTTTTGTGCTTTGCTACTTACCTATGGATGTTGTCATCCTTGTTTAAAATAAAACTTTATCGAATAGAACACATATTTGCAGGGATCTATAGGGATAAGACATTAGCCGATTAATTGATACACATCCCCAATGATGATACACAAAATTAATCCTTACATAGAAAAAATTATTGGATTGAAAGTATGGAAACTCATTTTAATTAACCAATCAAAATGCCATTAAAGTCCCCAAAGTTGTTGAGTCAACGAATAAGAAAGTGTTTTTTGGGGGACTTGTATAATGAATAGCCCATCGTCCACTCGCTCCCTGCATATTTGAAAAAAATTCAAATTATTTCTGCTTTTTATCACAAGGTATATTTTGTGGATATTTCTAACAAAAACATTTGTAAGCATCAAATATTTAAACATAAGTTACTTTATGTGAAAAAAAAAATTTGCGCGCTGCGCGCGCCAATTTACAACTTCATTTCAAACTACTTTGACATTTATCTAAGTCTTTTCTCAAAACTGTATGTCTGACTACAAGAATAACAATAAATAAGTATATCAAAACTAAAAGACTTTTTTTCTGACAATTAACATTAAAAACCTTAATTAAAGCACACAAAGCTATATATTCCTGACTTGTTAAAATAT
>NC_137261.1:2025000-2067500 GCF_053477335.1 Acartia tonsa | reverse complement strand
TAAGGTGACTTAAATAGGAAATCAAAGGCATAAACCCCTTGAAATTTTATAAATCAAAATTGTTAATTTTAGCATTTTAGTAGTATGTAATGTAATAGATAGTTTTTACCCGACATACTTCATGTTATTATGCATACAATTAGTTTAACAGAATAAATAAACCTGTGTCTGTGTGAGAAATCAGTTTTCCTATCACGAATGAAACTAGGCATGAATAAAATATTGCTTCCTCCCTCCCTCTCTCTCTCATATTCTCTCTTTCTTTATCTCCCTCAGCATCTGAGAGAGATAGAAAGAGGGTGAGTTAGCTAGAGAGAGAGAAATAGAGAGAGACTTGCAGAACGTTGTGTTGTGACAGAAGCTTTTTTTGTGCCTCACGCTTGGTTTTTTATTAAATGAATAAGTTAGGGTACAATGTTTGGCACTTTCGATATAAGTAAATGATAATAAAAAACCCATAGAATGCGATAATAACTTCAGAAAAATCGAAGAAAATAGTTTTAATACTTAATTAACGTTTTTAAGTTTTTCTTCAAAAAGTTTAGATAAGATGCCTTTAAAAGTCGTCTATGATTTTGTCAGGGATAAAAATGTAACTTTAAAATAAGAATTACAACATATTTTTTCAATTAGTACAAAGTAAAATTTTGAACATTTTATTGATCAGTATATTTTTTAAAATGTGAAGTAGAAACCTGAATATTTTATCATGAAAATTGTGTTATGATTTGATTGTCTGCTAGATTACAAGAAAAAAGATACTGACAGTACTTGTTGGTTCTTTAAAAATAATTAGGTAGATTACTTTCAGAACCCCTCTTTTTGCAACGTTATTTCAATAGAACAGAGCCGTAGTCTTAGTGTACTCAATATCTAGACAACCAACCATTGTTTTAGAATTGTTCAATTTTTTTAACTTCTGATAAAAACAGAATTAATGGTATTTTTGTAAATATTATACCTCCAAGAAATGGCTATACTTCCCAATCATATGTTGTGTGATATTTAAGAGGAATTATTTTGATATAATGTCATTAAAATATTCGTTAAAAAAAGTGCTATTCTAGCTTATACTTTACATTTTAATGTGTATGATAATTCAAATAAAAGATAATGAAGATTTATATTATATTTAATTGTTATAATTATAAAGAAAAACCTGGAAACAGTAAAAAACTGACTTTATTTTATTGACGTAGGGAAAATTTTGTCAAATATTTGAATAAAAAAACACTATAAAACAAAATAAATTATTTTTAATATAGTCACAAAAAGGCTTAATGAGTTTAGGAAATATTTCATTCACTAATCATGTCATTTAAACTCTATTACACAGAATACATTGTAAAAAGATGTTCTTGTTTTAATTTTAAGTAATTTGAAATGCATTTTAATACCTTTTAATGATTTATTTTTTGAAACATCTTTTTATAAAATGTTATTGATTTTTGAAGTTATATGTTAAAATGTTTTTAAATTTTGTTAACATTTTGTTTTAAATGTAGAAAATTGGTAATTCTAAACATTCAAAAAATTATTATTATTATTTGATTCTTTATTTGTCTTTATCATTTACTTACAAAGATTACATTAAAAGTATAACAATATTAATTTAAAACTCATTTAAAATATTCAAGTTGGGTAAAAATTGTTTATGTACACATATATAAAAGAATAGCATTTCAAAATTACATTGGTTAAATAAAAAAGATTTTTACAATCTGTGACATTCCCTTCGTTCAGTCATATTTTAATTCCTCAGATTATAATGGATCACATTTAAGGTGTGATTGGCAGACTGAATAAAGAAAGGAGGGGCAGGGACAGTTTTATTAAGAGCAGAATGCTCTAAAACTGTTAAGTACAAGGGTCGCCAGAGGATGAATTAAGGATAATTTTCGACTGGTCCCTTACCTTATTATTGCCCCTATAACTCAAGTCACAGATCCTGGGCAGGGACAGTTTTATTAAGAGCAGAATGCTCTAACATTGTTAGGTACAAGGGTCGCCAGAGGATAATTTTCGACTGGTCCCTTACCTTGGTATTGCCCCTATAACTCAAGTCACAGATCCTGTGGTATTCCCCTAGCCCAGTCATCAATAAAGCCTCCAAAAAAAAAATAGTGTATCACATAAAAGATGTGTTTAGCAGACTGAATTAAGATGAGAGGGGCAGGGACAGGTATTCTGATAATAGACAGCTCTGACCCTGTTAGGTTTAAGAGTCGCCAGAGGATCATTATCGACTGGTCCCTTACCTAGGTATTTACCCTGTATAGCATACTTGAGCTGACTAACCGACAGAGTAGAAATAAATTTTATCCAGGGTCAAATTGTATTGTTGTTAATTTTTCATATCCTAGCTTATAACTTTTATTTTTAAGCAAAAATTTCCTTTGAAAGGAAATGAATTCAAGTAGATTTGAATTTAATGGAAGCTTTTTTTTCAGTCTTGACTGAAAGATGAAAAATAACACAAGAATAATTTCGATATTCAATACAGTTATGAGGTTACTGGTGAGCGTTTTTGGAACTCCTACTAACAGCCAGCTTGACTCAAAATTATGTTCAATATTTTGTAGAAGGTTTGTGAAGTAGTTGGCAGTAATACTAGTGGTGACAGGACAGTCCAGATAAAAGTGCTGGGCAGTTTCTTTGGGTGCGGGTAGATTCCTGTCCAGTCTACAAAGTGTACATTCTGGAGACTCTGGCCTAAAATTAGCGATATTGGCATTAAAATAGTGAAAATTGTTTATTGATTTAAACGAGAATCTCTTATGTTTATAGGAATAAAGGACAAATTCCAAACTTTTTGCCATTTACGCTCTCTCTCTATGTCAAATTCTCTGATTTTCGCCCAGTTATACCTATTTAAATAAGTCTTACACTTTTCTATCCTCTGTTCATCATTTGATAAGAAGTAACGAAAATGTTTTGACTTTACTTTTGGCTTTAAAAACAGGGAACTAATTTTAGTTTGGGGTTTTGAAAGTTTACACCTATATATAGCAATATTGTGCTGAACAAATCCCCTAAGTCTCAGATATTCCATGTAATTAAAATTGACCTTTGATTTGATGTTAAAGTTTCTATAATCTAGACATACATTATCAGTATTTAAAAGGTCTCCAAAGCAAATTAACTTAATATCATTTTCATAACGTAACCATGTTGTTTCTGTAAAAATAGCCCTGCTTACCATTTGTTTATCACTATTACAAAAATGATCATTTTTAAAAATTCTCATGTCTTTTATATTGTCATGTTTTAGCCAAAATGAATTTGAAAATATTGTATATGATTCAATAATTCTTGATAAAATGGGATTAATATTCTTATCTAATTTTTCATAAAAATAAAATGGATCATTTGCTTGGCATCTTGTATTTTTTAATTCTGAAGACCAAGTATCAACTATGGATAAAGATTTTTTATACATTAAAATATCTAGAGATCGTAAAAAATCTGTTACTTTTGGTATTCCTAAACCTCCATTTTCGGCACTTGAAAAGATTTTGGATTTAGCTATTGGTCTACTTTGACATAAGAAAGAAATAATAAGTTTTTCAATTTGAGAAATTATTTCTTCAGATGGATAGACAACTGCCCCTACATAATTCAGTAAAGGTAACATGAATCCCTTTATAATAGCAATTTTACCAGGTGTAGTAAGGTAGAAAAGTGCCCAAAAATTTCTAATTTTTGACATTTTAGTAACAATTTTGTTCCAATTATATTGCATATTTAAAAGTTTTGAATCAAAATCTAAACCTAAAATATCAAATTCATCAACCACGTCAATTCTAATTACATCCAACTCCCGAAAAAAATCATTTGATGGCTTCCTACCTATTATACAAATTTTAGTTTTGTTAACATTTGTTCTTAAATTAGAAACTTGAGCAAAGAAAGTAAGAATTTGAAAAATAGTTTTCAAAGCAATGGCAGTTGGATTAAATGCAACATTGCAATCATCAGCAAATGCTGATTCAGGGTCAGGCTGTTTGTCAGTGTCAGTCAATTTAAAAGGTATAGCTCTTGGTATTACAATTTCATTGTTAATTGATAACATAAGTAATAATGGGGTTAAGGCAATTTTAAAAATGTTAGGACTTGGCCTATCACCTTGCATATAACCAACTTTCATGGGAAAGTTAGGTGTTATTCCAGTGTCAGTAAGAATGTGGGCAAATCTATCATTCATGCATGTTAAAATCATGTTTATCATATTAGGGCCAAAATTCATAAATTCTAATACATCTTTTAAATATTCATGTCCAATACAGTCAAAGGCTGAGTGAAAGTCAATTAAAGCAATTGCTAGAGACGAGTTAGAAGCTAAAGTTTTAGAAATTAGTTCATAAATTTGAATCAAATTTTCCTGAATAGTGTATTTAGAAGAATAGGCTTTTTGAGATCTGATATTTATTTTGTCAATTACTTTTTTTAACCTATTGTCAATAACCCCAGAGAAAATTTTGTACACAGTAGACAAACAAAAAATTGTCCTCCAAGATTTAATTTTTGAAAGGTCAGAATTTTTTTTGGCTATAAGTCTAATTTTACCACATCTTAGCATGCCTTTTAACTGTTTTTTATTAATCATTTCTTTAAAGCCTCGTAGTAAAGGTAAGCTTAAAATGTCCCAAAACTTAACCAACATTCTATAAGGAATACCATCTGGTCCTACACTAGAATTTAAATTGGCTGACTTAAGTGACTCTTTTAATTCATTAATAGAAATGTCTGCCTCTAATTTTTCTCTATCTGTGTTATTTAATTTATGTTCTAATATTTTTGGGTGATTTACATTATTGCCTAAAAAATCAACGAGAGAAGAGTTGGAAATAAAGGCTGTACCAAATTTATTTTTAAAGTGATTTGTTAAAAACTCATTTCTTTCTTTCTCGCATGTAAAAGATTCACCTAAGTCATTCTTAATTTGTGAGATAGAGTCAGCTTTTTTTGAGTTTTTTAGCAAACTACTAAATGCTTTTGAAGCCTTTTCTGCATTTAAAATGTGGAAATACCCAGAAGTCTCTAACCTACGATAATTTTCTTCATCCTCCATTTTACATAGACTGTTTTCAATATCAATGATTTTCTTAAGTACAGTTTCATCTTTGACATTTCCACACTTCAACGCATTTAATGACTTAGACAAATCTTTTTGTATTTTTCTACTTCTCTTAAGAAAGTTTGATTGAAAGCTTATTATAGAATTTTTAATGCAATTTAACAATACTTCAAGGAAAGCATCATGACTAATATTTAAAGGCATTTCATACAAGTCATTTAAAGGGGGAAGTAAATCAAAGAGATAATTTATAGCCCTATCTTTTTGTTCAATCCAGAACAATACTAGTCTATCATTTTTAAAGTCTGTCAAACTTAGGTCATTCTTTAATCTAAATGCTAAACTTATCTGAGAAATGATGTCTCGTAGATGAAACTTGTTAGGAACTTCACAGTGTTGTAGAGCTATCTCGTAGACTTTGATTCTAACGTACTCACTCAATCCATCAATATCTAATAAAGAAGAATTTATTGTACATACACGTTTAGAAATATTTTCATATGTGTTGAAAAAAACTTGCTTGTGGTCAAAGATATACGCTTTAAATGGCTCATAATTGCATGAGTTAAAAATTGTTGAAAGCTGTGGACTGATAAGAACATGATCAATTCTACTTCTGTTTGTTTTAGTATTTGAAAAAGGAACATAACTAAATTCTAATTTAGTCGGATGAAGCAATCTAAATAAGTCCACACAAAAATTTTCTTCTATCCACAAAGAAAGTTCTTTACAATGTTCAAAATTTGGCAATGAATTTGTATTTATCAAGTCTAAGTGTTCGAGACCTTGTTCTGGTTGAATAGTTGTAGGTATTGCATTTAAATCCCCTGCAATTATGTAAAATGTATTTCCAATGCTCATTATTTTCTCCCTTAATTGTTTAAAGAAATTTTTGTTGTTATTTTGAATTGGCCCATAGCACGATATCAATGAAATTCTACATTCATTAATTTTTAAATCAAGAATCAAAATATTTTCATCAGTGGAACAAAAGCTTTTAATTATTTCATATTTTAGTGTTTGTTTGATTAAAATCGCTACACCCCTATCTGCCTTTGAACTATTGCAATAAGATATATAACTGCCAGCCATATTAAAACGTGCTTCTTTACTAAAAATACTTTCTTTATTATTTAATCTAATATCCTGAATGAACAGTATATCAGGTTTAGTTTTAATCATTGCGTTAATCTTAAGTTTAAACTTGTTTAATGATGCTTTACCTACATTGTAAGTGCTTATGTTGATTGAATTGCAATTAAGAGAACTAAAATTAATATCCTTAAGTAAAGAAACATCTTGTGTTGAATTAACGTTTTGAATATAAATCTTTTCAACGAAACTTAAATTATTCATTAAACATAAATTTATAAATCTTAATAAAAGATGAGCAAGTAACTAAATAAAAATTAACTGAATTTAATCTGTTGTAGATAAGACTAAACCTTGTATAATTGTTAGAAGATGTTTCAAAATAGAGGTTTGAATACATATTAATTAGTAGGGGGGTAGAGAAAAAGAGGGGATAAATTGTTTGAAAAACAGTAATCTTTATTTTATTAGAACTTCTGTTCAATCTAACTAGAACTATGCAAACCATAGCAAAAACAAAAACATTCAATTGAAATAAAGGTATTTTTAAAGCTTGAAGTATTCAGAATAGCATGGCTGTTGCTTAAATTGTGAAACAAGTTTAGAATCTGCTGGTACTTTAACATTTTGGAGATGTATCCATGGTTTATTAGAATCTTTTTCACGATAGGAAATAAATAAAGATCTACCAGTTTCAGTATTGGGTCTAATAAGAATGTGTTTGTCTGTCAGGTCAATTTTCTCATTCTTATAGTTAGATAGTTGAACACGTATTTTTGTAATATCGTCAACAATTGATTTAGGCCAATGAAAAGGGGTTTTTAGACCACTTTTGCTTACTTCTTTAACTACCATTGCCCTATCTTCCTTACTTTTAGTCTTAACAATAAAAGGAATGGTGTTCTTACCATTGCGCAAAGTTGTTTGTTTAGCAAGTGGTATGATCTGTGCTCTAGCGATGATATCTTTCAATTCAGCAATTTCTTCCAAAGATTCCTTAGCCTTTTTAACAATTTCCCCGTGCTCTTTTAGACTTGCCCCAAAGTCCAAATCAATAATCTTACATTGAGTGGCAGTTGCCTTTAAGTCTTCACAGCACTTTTTATAGGCAACCGAAGTTTCAACAGAGCTTACTAAATTCCCACATACTACGTTTTTGGTCAAGGTTGCCTTAGTAGAGTCAGCTGCTTTTTCTAGCCCCCCAACCTTTCTGGCTAGAAGCATAAGCAGTTCTGCTGTATCATTCAAAATAGGCGACAGTTTGCTGACTAAACTTTTAGCTGTTTCTTGGTCAGACCCCATATTATCTGCTTTTTTTCTAAACTTTCCATGGTAGACGTGACGTTTTGCCAATTTATCATAGCCCTCTCAACAATGTCACTAGGAGGTTGAAAATCACTATCACTTCCCTCTCTAATCCTTTTTGAATTAGCCCTAGGCCTAAATGTTCCATTATTAACAATTTCAGCAAAGGTGTTCTGTGCCATGACTTATTGGAAAAATAGACAATGACAAATGCTAAAAATGAATATAAAGGGTAACTAGATAGTTTAATATATTATAATAATAAAAAAAAACTTATCTAGAAAACTTGATGATATTGTTGGTTTGTTGAAACACTCAACTCACGCTGGTCACAACAGGTTTTCTGGCGGTCAAACTCTAACTCACACTTTGAAAGCAGGAGCTTATTATTGACGTCTTGACGACAAGAAGGGTTGAAACCAAAAAATGATTTTATTAAATTTTCATCACTTAAATTGCATGTTTGATGAAATTTTCAACTGATAATTCAAGAAAAATCGTTTAAGTTTTATTATATTTTACTTTGAAATGTTAAAAAAATATAATTATTGTCAAAAATGTGGAAGTTATACTTTCCTCAAAAAAAGACCTAAAACATGCAAATTAACACGTGTAATGAGATTTTTTTTCTTTCAGGTTTAATTTTAAGTAATTATTGATATTTTTTGTAAAAAGGATTTTATATAAAAAGTTTTAAAACTCGAGTTATGTAGTGGTTCTAAAAAAGGTTGCGAATTTATGCAATTTTCTTGCAAAAAAAATTTTCTAGGATTTTAAAAATAGCAAAGGGTGTTATTAGACGTACTTACAGATACAATTGCAAAGTCATTTTGGCCAAACACTAAAATAAAGTTTTGACATCTGAGGGTCCAACCGTGGCCTATATAAAATGACGCCCCACTTGCCTACCATAGTTCAATTGTAAAGTATACTGGCCTTCCATTGTCAATTTAGTCTGTATATTGGCCTATCATTGGTCATTTTTATTGTATGGCGTCATTTATTACAGACACGAAAAGAGCTTCATTGTAACGAAAAATAAAAAAAATTATTGTTAGTAATTTATTGGCATACAATTTCATTAGTTTATGTCAACTCTTCAGAATTTGATAAACTAACAGGAATTTTTGTTTGTCCGTTCAGAAATTCTGAATCGATGGAGTTTTACATGTAAGGAATCTTAACATAGGTTCCAAGATGGTTTTCGGCTTTTTAATCTTTTAATTAAAGTTTTTTTCTTCCTTTCAATTCAAAGTCCATAGCTTCTATGGGCACAGCCACTAGTAATAGGAATATTACTAATATATGATGTATTACCTTTGTCTTATTGCTTTTAGGTTAATTTTTTCAATGACAAAAACTGTGAATTATCGAAACATGAAAAAATTCAAAAACTGAAAATATTCGATATAAGTCTATACAATATTATTTTATATAACTCAATTTTGATAAAATATTTTAGCAACTTTTTTTGTATACTTTTTTTCTATTTTTAGTTTGCTTTAATAAAATTTGTTTGTTAGAAAAGGGATTAAATAATGTACTGTACTGTGGTATTCGGCAACCGTGAGCCATGCCTATGGCACCCCTGATCTAGGGTTCGGTGGAGGGTCAATGGCCCTCCCCCGAGTCCTGGAGAAGGGGTCTGACGACCCCCTCCCTATGCTTAAAATTAATGATTGAATCTGTCATGTTTATTATGGGTAACTGTATTCTTAATTCTTCCTCACCCTTTTCAGGGATGGGGGATCATTATTGCCCAAACTGACCATTGTATATGTATTATAACGCTTTTATGTTATGATTATTTATTCCTATCCATGTAGTTATTGTTTGTTGTATATAGCTTTAGTATCCTTTAAACCTTCAATAAAGTGACAACTGAAATAGATGTTGATTATTATCTAGTGAATGCTAGAGAAGCGTAGCTTCTCTATAGTAAGGTGTCCACGTCTGTCACACTGCCGTAATCTATTTGAACTCCGGTGTCTGCCATTTATCCTCGGCGGATACCACAACTTTTGGTGACAGCTGTGTGAGATTACAGCAAACCACAAGTGTAGAGCAGACGCGCATCTGAGGCCAAGGTACTCCCAGCAGTGAAACTGGCAAAACTGACACAAGCAACCTGAATTACCCACCCTGGACAGCAAAGTCTAACTCTGCATCCGGCAGTTGTGGAAGCGAGACAGCGAAACCTGACGAAGAACCGCGAGAAGCGCCGACATCTAACGGAGAATTGAGCGCTCAAAGGGCTGAAACAGGCCTGCGGACCGGCTGAAACAAGCCAAATAAGTGTAAACGGCTGAAAATAGGCCAACTTTACTGCAAGAGATAGCAGGATCCGAACCAGTGGCGCTAGCAGGACGGGACATTCCCTGCCGCCATCAGCCGGATTTGGATCAGCGGCGCTAGCAGGACGGGACATTCCCTGCCGCCGATAGGCTGAAACATGCCACATAGCTGCGAGCTGCGAGCCAACATACGAGTGTAGTGCACCAAAACAGAGAAAACTACGTCAACTCCAAGTATCCTGAGAGGCTACAACGCAGCCGCCCATCTAGAAAACAGATATTATATCACATTTGCAGGGATTACCACCCTGGTGTGATGGCTAAACAATAGATTTATGAGCAAAGCTTGGCAAACAAATTGTTGTGTTGTGATAAAACTAAAAATAGAACAGGCTTGGATTTATTGTGTATTGTGATAACAGCTAAAAATAGAACAGGGTTAGTAAACAAATCTGTTATGTAATTGTGATAAGGACAAAAATAGAAGCTAGATGTAATATAATAAAGACCCTGATACACAATCTAATCACCTCAAACCTCCAGCACAACAACAATACACCCCTTATTCCAGAGGAAAGGGAGGAGCCCCCCTCCATTGAAGGCAAATACAATCAGGGTGATATAATAGATAAGCCTAGGATTAAGAAGAAAAGGCACTATTACACCAGCACACAGTTACCCCTCTCCCTCACAGGGGGAACGGACGGAGTTACCCCCGTCCCCTCACGCGCTTCCCCCTTCCTACCCACACTAGACTAAGTCCGTCTGTAGTGTGGGGCTAGCGACCGGGCACACAGAGCGCCATTCACGGGTAGCGCAACAGAGTGCGGAAATATCATAAATTCAATGGACAAAGCGGACCAATGAGAGAGCGAGTTGAGGGAAAGTGCGCGTTTTCCCCGTGTGCGCGGATTTGACGGTGCGTACGCGCGTTGCAAGGACAGGAGATTTCACGCACACACACACACACCGGAGCGGAGCTACTCCATAGCATCCAACAGGGGTATTTTTAGCAAATAAAGAATTACAAGCTTCCCTCCTTCTAGCTCTAGTGTGATAAAGGAAAACCCAATCAGTTCCTGACAGCAGTTCAGACCCTCAACATCTACCTATTCTACAACCTCAGAACCCAACTAGTGACCAAGTACAGCTAAGTTATACATTTGTAACTAAACTACCAACCTAGTGATACAAACAGTGTTGGCTGTTAGGCTAGGAAGCCTCAAGTGACAAACCATTCATTTTTAGTACTGTATAACTTTGTGTCCCGCCGTTGAACCGTTGACCCGATGGACCAGCCGCAAGCTCCAGGAGGTGAACAAGCCCCAGGATGGCTCCAGGATGACCCTCAGCCGGCCCCAGCCGAGTACCGCAAGCTGATGCTGAGCAATCTGCCGGAGTATAGAGGGCCGCCCAAGCAATCCTGGTCGTCACATATCCGCAGACTCGAGATGTCATGGGCGGCTTACCGCGTGCCACCTCATGATTCCCTCAACCGCCGCAACGCCCTCCTACTGTCACTGGTAGGGCAAGCGGCGGAAATGGCGTCCCATCTGTTTGGCGAGGCAGGCCAAGCCTTGACCTACGAGCAGGTCAAGGCCGAGTGTGAAATGCTATTTCGTCCTGCTTTTGAATCCCAAACGCTTAAACAAGCGTTTAGGGATTACAAGCAACACTCGACAGAACCGATACAGGCGTACATATCCACTAAATGTGCCCTGTATCGGGACGCCTACAGCCATGAGGATCTTGAGTTGTTGGTGGATGAATTAAATCGTGGAATTAATAACGCCAATGTAAAACGCATCATGATGGGACATGAAATTACGAGTGTACCTGAGTACACTCGTAAGGCCATGTTTACCGTCACCATGATTACCAAGCAACTGAAGGAAGGTGTGTGCCTAGTGGACTCTACCGACGGGCTGACTGGATCTGCCAGCATCCAGTTGCCCCAGTATGATGATTCGGAGCCAATGGAGATTGGCGCCTTGGCTCCGGGTCTCCACCAGATGGGGAAGGTCGCTCCAGATGACAAGGTTCCAGGCCGCTGCTTCCGCTGCCAGGGGAGAGGCCACCGAGCTCGAGACTGCCCAACGCCTGTGGAAGTTAGCCTAGAGGAGAGGCGCACCCAGCCACGCCGTGACCGTTCTGCCAAGTGTGAGCGTTGCCACTATGACGGTCACACGGCGGCCGATTGTAGAGCTGACTGGGCCCAGGTAGCCAGCCGCAGGCGCACCGCCGATAAGGGTGCCCCTCCAGGGAAGCCCAGCAGAGTGGCCCACATGGAAGGGAGCGCGCCCCCAGCACCACAGCAGCAAGCAGCCGCCCCCAAAGCTGCGGACCGAGCCGATGGGATGCCGCAGTTTGGGACTGTCCCAGCTAGGATCAACGTACTGGGCGGCGCGGCTGAACCCAACCGGGTTGGCCTAGGCTTCAGTCTCAACCACCTGGGGCCAGAGCTGATACAACCCAACAACATAGCCGAGCCCCAGCCTTTTAGCCTCAACATGATGGAACCTGCCCGACTGAGCCTACCCAGCAAGAGTGGAGGGGCGCTACCCAGCGTCCCTGAGACGGTGTACGGGGAGGCCCTGGCGGCCGCTGAACGAGAGAGGCAGGAGGCGCTAGCCAGCGCCTCAGCCTCGATGTATGGGACGCCACCCGGCGTCGCCACCTGGGATGACGGGGGGGTGCTATCCAGCGCCTCCCACCTGGTGCTTGGGGCGACAACCGTCGCCGCCACCGAGATACCTGGATCCTGGAACGAGCCAGCCTCCCACCTGGTGCCTGGGGCGACAACCGTCGCCGCCACCGAGATACCTGGATCCTGGAACGAGCCAGCCTCCAACCTGATGTCTGGGGCGACAACCGTCGCCGCCACCGAGAGACCTGAGTCCTGGAACGAGCCAGCAACCCCAGAGGAAGGGGTGACACCCGTCACCCCCAGTCAGCCAGCGCCACCAGCCTGCAGGGAGAGCCCAGCTACATGCCATCCAGAGCCCCCTGCCAGCCGAAGGAACCCAGCTGCTCAACACCAGGATAAGTTGAATTTGTTACATGTGTTGTATCCAAGCCATTGTAAAACCCCAGCCTTGCCTGTGCCCCCTGCACCAGAGGCTGGGGAGATTGAAATTTGGGAAAATAAGGACTGGCCTGTGCCACATGCACCTGAGTTCCTAGGGCAGGGGAGGGAAGTGAGTAAGGGCGAGCCTGTGCCACATGAACTTCAGCCCCATGCCACTGGGCATGCCTTGGACAAGGGAAGGGAGCACTTGGGGCTAGGGGAGCCGACACCCAGGCAAGTGCCAGTCGCTTGCCAGTCTGTCATTGGGGAGGGTATCGGGGTGCCCCGGCCGCACAAAGATAACGCTCAATGGAAACTTGTATCTAGCCAGGAGCAGCCCAGCCGTGTCCAGCCACAAGAAGCAGCCGTGACCAGAGCTGAAGATCCCCAGCCGCGTGTGCGAGGTAGATGGTTGCCTGGAAGCCTCTCCCATTGGTGGATGGTCCTGTGGGGCCTCCTGCTGGCAGCCGTGTGGCCTACAACCAGCTACGTCCTGGTGGGATGGGACTGTGCCAACCCCACCCACGTCACATCCTACAATAAAGAAAAGATGTGTAACACGGAGCCCCTACACCAGGAGGTGCCCCTGGGCCATGAAGTGCACGTCCTGCAGCAAGTCAAGGTGAGGGAAACAACCGGGTACAGTTGCCAGCTCACCGTGTCCCAGTGGACATTCAGGTGTGGGGTATGGGGTCACCTCAAGGTGACCTCGGTCCCCACCCTCATGAGGCCAACCAAGATAGACCCAGAAGCGTGCCGAGACCTGGCCAGGAACCGAGTCTACAAGCTGCCAGGCAAGACCCAGCCACTGACGTTCCAGCTGAACCATCCCCTGTTCTTCACCATCGACATGGTGGGCGCCCTCGTCAACAGCCCCGAGGGGGTGGGTTGTGAAGGGGAGGACGTCCACTTCGAGGGCCAGCTGTACCGCAATGAATTAGTGCTCCAGGAGCGACGGCTGCTGGTCAAGGAAGAGACCTACGTGGTAGAGGATGGACGGGTGGAGTCCCAATCTGACCACCTGACCCTGGAGTGTCCCCATTCTGAGCTGTCCTGCATCACTGGGGAAGCAACCTACGTGTGGGACCACCTGGGGAGAGATTGCCCCTTGAGGCTGATCCGCAGCCTCCAGCCCAGCCTAGTGATGGATGCATACCTGGTTGACCATCAGGCCCAGATTTTCATCAACATGACCAACCCCACCTCGATTGTGAACTGCGACTTCAAGGCCCATGCCACCAACCATCCAGCGTTGTTCGTGGCAGCTGACCCAGCCACGGCTGCGCTGCCCAGAGTGTCGGCCAGGGATGTTGACGTCCCCCTACAAGCCCAAATACATGCAGGTTATATTGGGTTTACCCTGGAAACGCGCATGAAAAGCACAGCAGCAGAAGAAGTAGCGGCCAACTGCTGGAAGCTCCAGCAACTAGACCCGGCCCACCCGGTGCGTGTCCAGGGGAGCACGTTCTCGGTACTGAGGGGAGACATCCTGCTGCAGCTGACCTGCCAACGCCATAAATACGTTGTCCGCGAACACAAGGAGTGTTGGGACAAAGTGCCAGTAGAACCCACAGGATTTGTAGACGCTGTGACACGAGTATATAGTGAACACGCCACCAAGATTCCCTGCTCCTCCACATACCCCCTGACTGTGCACGCGGAGGAAGGCTGGATAGAGTTAACCCCCGCTCCTAAGAAGAGGCCACCCCCGCTGGATACGCCTAAGCAACTGTTGACAGAGCCCTTAGATGACTTCAGTTCAGGGGGCTTGTATTCGCAGGCTGAGTTGAACGACTGGCAACAACTGCTGGCGTTCCCAGCATACAAGAGCGCCATGCTGACCGGCCTATCCTATGGCTCCTGCGTTCAGCAAGGCAGCTGTTCGGCCACAGGAGACCATGGGATAGTGTCCTACAACATTGACTGACTGGCGGAGGAAGGAGAGGCCGCCCTGGATGTCTGGGCTGGATTTAGACAAGCTATCCACGAGTGGGGAGATGGCGCAGCCATACTGTGCTTGCTGTTGTTGATCCTCAAACTGCTGGGGGACCTAACCATCATTTCTCTGGCAGCAGCACAAGGAGGCGTCCGAGCAGCCCTGAATGCGATGTCACAAGTGTTCCTGTACCATCCAACTTTGTATAGGAAAGCTCTGGCTAGAGCCAGGCTCACCCATGCCAAGTCCCGGGACTTTTCAGTAGACTGGGATGCCATTCCCATCGGCAGGGAAGCAGCCGAGGAGATGGTGTCTATGCAATCAGCTGATAGCGGGCATGACCGCCCAGGTAGGCCAGGACCGCCCTCTGGCAGACCCCGCGGCCCCTCAGGAGGACAGGCTGCTGCCCAGACGATCAACATGGCAGCCAGCGCCCCAGCCGCTGCCAACAACAACCAGCAGGCCCCACTGCTGACCGTTCCAGCAACAACTGTGCCACCAGCCAATCTGACACCTGCCGGCGCTGACCAACGTGTCCAACCCAAGCCAGCCTCTGCCTTCTATCCCACATTGGGAGCCCATCAACCCTGAGAAAACACTCACCACTAGGATTCCATTGAATCATTATCATTTGTATATATCTTAGCCCTAAGGAGCGGACCGAAGGCCTCAACCACTGTCGGAAGTCTGGTAGGGAAACCCTCTCCCAGCCTTCCGAGGGGAGAGTTGTGGTATTCGGCAACCGTGAGCCATGCCTATGGCACCCCTGATCTAGGGTTCGGTGGAGGGTCAATGGCCCTCCCCCGAGTCCTGGGGAAGGGGTCTGACGACCCCCTCCCTATGCTTAAAATTAATGATTGAATCTGTCATGTTTATTATGGGTAACTGTATTCTTAATTCTTCCCCACCCTTTTCAGGGATGGGGGATCATTATTGCCCAAACTGACCATTGTATATGTATTATAACGCTTTTATGTTATGATTATTTATTCCTATCCATGTAGTTATTGTTTGTTGTATATAGCTTTAGTATCCTTTAAACCTTCAATAAAGTGACAACTGAAATAGATGTTGATTATTATCTAGTGAATGCTAGAGAAGCGTAGCTTCTCTATAGTAAGGTGTCCACGTCTGTCACACTGCCGTAATCTAATTGAACTCCGGTGTCTGCCATTTATCCTCGGCGGATACCACAGTACATTAAGAGATATAAGTTTTCCGGAATTTTAATGTAGGGAGTAGATTTGAAATCTGCATCAAATTTTAAGGATTTTTTATAAAATTCGTTTTTTGTAAAATTCTTTATCTAAAAGCGAAAATACATTTTAAGTTAATTAATTTTGACCAATAGGATAGGTGGATTTTAAACTACCTGCGCTCTAATTGGTTGAATGATGTACGACATCCAATCAGAGCGCAGATTTTTTAAATCCACCAATCACAGATGCCAAAATTAATTAACTTAATTTGTATTTTCGCTTTTAGATAAAGAATTATACAAAAAACGAATTTTATAAAAAATCCTTAAAATTTGATGCAGATTTCAAATCTACTCCTTACATTACAATTCCGGAAAACTTATATCTCTTACTGTACATGTTCCTACAATGTCAGTCGTATGACTTGTTCAACTTATGGATCCATTACCTCATATTTATAGGACAACAACAAAAATGTAGTGCAATCAAATACACTTGAACGAAAGAATAAAAAATACTGTAATCAGATTTTCATATAATAGCATTTATCTCTAAATATTAATTGTTTCCCTTTATAAAAGTCAAAACTGAATTAAATTTTTGTTGGCAAAGAATTGTGTGTTAAAAAAAGGACACTACACTACCCGAACTTTTTAGTTTTATGTATAACTGAAATAGTTGAACTGCGTATTCTTGTACTTAATATAATATGTCGGCGTATGAATTACCTGATGCAAAGTCGACTCAATTCTTTTATTATCAACATAAAAGAGTATTTGAAGTCATTTCGTCAGAAACATATTATGTCGGTAATGTGTCAGTGACGACCCCTTTCATTTGTTACCATATATTTAGTCGATATGATGAATCTAATTTATTTATATTTAGTATCAACTTAATTAAATTTTTTCTAAAAAAAATAAAGAATTGACTATCCCTTTTAAACAGTTTTCACACATGTGATTACAAAAACAGATTTCTTGAATTTTCTTTCAAAGATTTTCTCACTTTTCAATGCGGAGATTTTTCTTGTTGAAAATTTGAACCTTCAAGTAAAACTTATGTCATTAGACTCAGAGGTATAGGGTTGCATATATGATTAGATCCCCCAATCAAGGAATATAATGTAAATGCAAAAAAGGCGAGTAAATTGGTCCTGTATAGAATACGCAAGTTAAAGATTTACTGTGTTATAATTACCTAACATCTAGTAACATTCCTAAATGTAAAAATCTGCTGGGGGCTTAGATTTAGAGCAGGATGAATCCCTTGGCCCAAAACAGGAGCAAATCATTACCATGCACAATTAAGACTTCCATCCAATGGTCATGCGATCAAAGAGTTGGTTGGCTGATGGGTGTTATTTAAGCTAAACCAGGGTATTTGGACGGAAGAGGAGAGATCATATGTTGTTAGACCTGACGTTAAAATGACAAGGTCAGCAGCCTCGCCCGTATGAGGTAATTGTTGTCAATGTCGTGTGGGTGAGTTGCATCTGGACTGAACAGTCAACTTGTCAACTAAAGGCCAGATTCTTGGTTCTTCACCTCATACCCGTGGTACAGTACATTGCAGACAACCAACCCTTTGATTGCATAGTCTTTGTCTGGAGATCCTAACTGTGCATGGTAGTGAGTTGCACCTGTTTGGGGCCAAGGCATTCTCAAACTCTTTGATGTCCTGTGCCGAACAGAGCAGGTAGGTACCATTTTAACGTCTTTGGTATAATGAGGTAATTGTTAGTCTTGTGGCAAAAATTTTAGATTAAAGTAAGATTAAATCTATTTATTACCATTGTCCTTTCCTCCCTGTATTATACTAGGTTAGTTTAACACATTGTTTTCAAAACCAAAACTTTAAGCTTTATACATTTATAAATTTATAATGTTTTACCTTAAACATTATACTATTTTATGGCAACCTTTTAACACTCTATAGGTTTATGTGTGTTCTTTTTATACTCACTAGCGGCTACGCCCCTAGAGGCCTCTAGGGGGCACTTGAGGAGGAGAGAGTCGAATTTAATAACCCAATTTCTTATTTTAGATTTTAAAAGAAAAATTTAAAAAAAAAATTTTTGGGTGGGGGCGAATTTTTTATATTTTTTTTTTGTGCCCCCCCTCATTTTTAATTTTAGTAAAAAATTTTAAAAAAAAATTTTCGGGGGGGGATTTTTCATTTTTTTGGGGGGTTGGGTGTGTCCCACCCCCCAAGAAAATAGTTATAAACCTTCACGGGACCTATGAGAAGCTACCCTGTTAAGGAGAACCCGATCGGTTCAGCGGTTAGCGAGATCCTTCGGTACAGACACACAGACACACAAACACACAGACAAACAGACATCCTGTTACTTTAGTAAAAGGATATATCAATTCTATAAAGTAATAATATTTTTCTTGCCTGTAGCTTAAGATTTCGCTAAATACTGAACCGATTGGTTTCTCCATTTTATGAAAGCTTCTTATAGGCCCCTGGATGGTTTTAGGCTATTTAATTGTCATATATAAGTTTGATTTTTAGTTAATTTTTTATTTCTCTTACTCCTTGGAATACAGAGCTCCTGGATGCTAGGAGCGCATCCGCTAGTTTATAATAAAGGCAAGTCACTCAAAAACTTCTATGTGCGCAATTTTAGTTGTTTGAAAATCAGGAGTAAAGTAACAGCAGTTAACAGAGACGCCAAGGGGGTAGAGAAGGTGTTTATCCACCCCTCCCCTCCTCTTTATTTCGAAGTACAGATAGTGGACAAAATAATGACACGGTCGTAGCGGTTATGCGTATTTGCAGTTTTTTTTTGTGGTTTGGTGGGGGGGAACTAATTTACTTTCGTTAGTGGACAAAATAATGCCACGGTCGTAGCAGTCATGCTTCTTTGGTCATATTGGAAGGGGGACGCAAATTTCAGACTCCAGAATTGGCGATTTGAGAAAATTTTTATCTTTATATTATAGCGAATTAGATAATCTAGCAAGCATAGAAACGCTTATAGAGAAAAATAGTAAATCAAATAGCGAAAACTGAGATCTGAAATTTGCGTCACCCTTCCAATATGACGCAAGACGCATGACTGCTACGACCATGGCATTATTTTGTCCACTATAGGAAGTACATTAGTTCCTCCCCTCCCCCTCAACACAAAAAAAACTGCAAATACGATAAATTACTTTACATATGGATATCTAATGCAAAATTTTTGTGATATTATCAAAGCATTTAATATAAATTAAATTCTAATAATAATGTAATTTGATTTGTTTTTATAAGTTTTTCCGTATATTAGAAAGGCGTAAATAAATCTATCGTTGGCGAGCAAAATCAATTTAAATGGCCAATACAATGTTAATCTGGCCTTTCTGCACCAAAATTAATATGAGCACAACTAAAAATTTAAAAAATTCAGGGAAAAAAATACTAGTTGAAATGATATTATATCATCTGTGTTTAGGATTCAAAGCTGCACAAAATTCAATTCAAAATAATATATTTCAATTTAACGTAAATTGAAATTCAAAACCTATGCCCTCCAATTTAGACGTCCTCTTGGCTCTCCCACCTCTCCTTCTACTAATACCCGGGTAAAAATCAGTCAATTTTATATCTTTTTAAAAGAAGAGTTTGTGAAATGGAAATATAGTTCGCATCGCATTATAGACAGCTTTCCACGGATATTAAATTGAAAAATTATAAGATTAAAACCATTACTGTTCGTCCAGATGGCCGATGTACCAGGGTAAAAAAAAGGTATTCATTTTATGATCCTATTTTAATATTCGTGAAAATTGTCTGCAATACAATGCTATGCCTGATTTTTCAATATTGCTGGGAACCGATTCTAATCCAGTGGATATTGAACGTTTCGAAGCCGTACTGGAAAAGTATAGAATTTGATGATAAGGATCGAATATGTAATTGTATCAAATATTATAATAATACAAATATAAATAATATAATTTTTCATCAGATATTTGACTGTTTCAATAATTCCAATAAGGTCTTTGAAACAACTTCAATGCTTAGTTCACAATTTACAGAAAATCTTAAAAATATGACCATAAAATATTTTGTTTTATTTTTAAGAGTGTTGCTGGTCATTTTCAATTTATTTGATTCAAATTGTTGAGAAAAAAATAAATGATGGCTAAAATTTTGTCGCGAATTTGAAATTTAAACCTTAGAAGAAATGATTTAGAACACAAGAGGAAATACAATATAAATCTAATTAATTTGATAAGCTTATCTTTTAGATAGGTAAGCTTACATTCTAGATATGCTTTTTTCTGACAAAAAATTCTTAGAGAACATTTCCCCACAATCCACTTCCTTCTTATCCCCCTTCTTACACATATCCCTTTAGTTACACCACAAAATAAGTTTTACGCCAATTGGCGTGCACTCAAATATGTCTATTTTCAGCAATTTCAAATCGAATTATTTTGCTAAATATATATATGTGAACAAAAATTTTGAATTATACCTAAACCTTAAGATGAAATAAGAGTACAATTTTGCTGATACTTTTCAAAGTTAAAATTTGTTCTTTTTGTATAGAATGATGTAAAGTTATGTAAATTGTGGATGTTATGATTGTAATGACGTCACCTTGAGACGAAATTTAGGTATTCATGGTATTCATATGTGAGATTACCATGACGAGGAGGACAGGGGGGGGGGGTGAAGTAATATTCAGCCGATCCGAACATCGCTGTTATTAGTTGTGGCTAATTTGCACTTTTTTGTAGCGCAGCTACTCTGTAATTCACTGTGACCGACTGGCAGTCAGTGTATCCGTAACGATATTGGGAACGGATAGCTCGTATCGTTAGTCTAGGCATGAAAGAATTGTTAGATTTTCAAACTTTGAATTGCATTTTATGAAGTAGTTAGGTATAATTTAGAAATCGTAGCAACTCACTAATTGTTACCAGAATGTCCGTACTTCCAGTTAAATTAATGTTGATTTTTAACCTTTTTGACAACAATTTTATTGAAAATAAGTATCATATCAGGGGCGTCCAAGCTTTTTATTTTGGGGGGGGTAAAATTTTTTGAAGGGGGGGGTAATTTGGTTTTGGGGGGGGTAAAATGGCGCGCGAAGCGCGCCGCAAATTTTTTTTACCCCCCCCAAAATTTTTACCCCGGGGGTAAAATTTGCTTGGGGGGGGTAATTACCCCCCCTGAAATCTGTTGGCAGGGGTAAAATTTGTTTACCCCCCCCAAAATTTACCCCCGGGGTAAAATTTTTGGGGGGGGTAATTTAAATTTTATAAAAAATTTAGTATTAAAAATGCGCGCGAAGCGCGCAAAATTTTTTTTTGTTAAAGATTTTCTATTTTGGGGGGAGTATTTACCCCCCCAAAATGGTTTGGGGGGGGTAAATACCCCCCCCAAAATCGTTGGGGGTGCCTACGGCACCCCCAAGGTAGGGGTAATTTTTTTTTGGGGGGGGTATTGTTCACAAAATTTTGGGGGTGCCTACGGCACCCCCAAAATCGTTTGGGGGTGCCAAATGGCCCATTACCCCCCCCCTTGGACGCCTATGTATCATATTCATCTAATTTTTTTATAATACTGATTTTTTTTACAACAAGGTACATTTTTATAAGCTAACATCCCTTTAATGAAGTTCTAAATGTAAGTATGTCCTTAAAATTTATCTGTATTAAGCAAATTTTGTTTATACTTAAACATATACTGCTTATTCAGTTAACTTTACAACTGTTAATGTTAATGAATTCATTTGTCTCGCCGATTCTGAGCTTTACATTCATAAATGATATCATCCTTGTTTTTTTAAATATTTTTAAAGTATAATGATGTATATTATTTATGATTTGAAATAAATTTTAAAATAGGTTAAATTATAAGAACTATAATAATACTTTAATACTGTTCTTTCTTGAACAGTACAACCCTATTCGAACCAGTAATTTCCGGGATATAAAGCTTCAGACAAAAAATCTTTTGTATTATAGGATTTATCAGTTTTTCTCTCGTAAACTGTTTAATTCACCAAAAAAAAATATATGAAATATGAAAAAGAAAGTATAGATTGTAAAATTGGCTCTGAAATCTCCCCATAGAGTTTGATATATGATTCAAAATACTTTCAATCATTCTTCAAATTGTAAAAGCCTTATTTGCCACTTCGCCCCCTCTTTTACTCTACATCATATCTTTTTATTTTCCTCTTTAGTTTTCAGAAGAGATGCTACTCCATAACTCCCTTTGTCTGATCAATAAACATTTTGTTTTTCTATATAAGTAATACATTTGAAAATAAGAATTTTTATTTACATTTTCCTGTGCATCCTATGTATAGGCTTTCTTATACCGCTTACAACGATGTGCATGCATGACTTGTACGTTCAGCCGTTTGGAAGCTAACCGTCTGTAAAGTACATAGATTTATGGAGATAATCGTTACCAGGATCATTTTACCTAGAACTGCAGTAGATAAAAAAAACATTATATGATAAATGATCCAGTGAAAATATTTAACACTGTCTGTTTCATTCATGTTATTTTCAGAAGTACGTTGCTCTCTATAGACCATAATAATGGAGTAAAATAATCAGTTCTAAATTAAATAGAAATTACCTAAACTTGTAGAAAATTCTCGTTATCTGATTTTCAAATTAAATTAAAAGTTTGAAATTTGATTGTCTCTTCTATCATATTTTATCATTTTCACTGAATGTGTACCCTAATCATAGGAAGCAACGCTTTTCTATACTGTGTTTAAGCTATATTGTATACATGCGCGGTTTCATATTAAATAAATTGGTAATGAAACAAAAATAATAAATATCTTTAGTTATAAAATCTCAATAAGGTTCCAAAAGAGATCAGCAAAGAAAAAGGATCAAATAAAAAAAATGTAATTGTATGTATTTTTAAACTTATATTTAATATTTATATTTGGTAGGCTTTCCTTCCGTCTTTAGGATTGATCTAAATATAATATAATACATATATGCATGTTACATCATCCAGACAAACCAAGAAAAACTTTTAAAAGGATGAAAAATGAAAAAGTTTAACACTTGTGATATCTGAGCATAGTTGAGAATAATTCTTATTTAATCTGAGTAAATCCTTCCTCTGCCCATTAATCTTTCTTATTTTATACTCTGGCGGTCGTTGGGTATAGTTATGTTAATATCTTCAAATTTAATTTTCATGGTTAGAAAATATTTCAAATATTTTGTTGATTACAAATACTTGATTTTTAAAAAATTTTATGTGTCTTATAATTTTTTTTTTTTTTGGCGGTATAAGCAATAGTATAAAACTTATTTAAGGTTTCAAATGAATCTGATCTACCTCTGTTTTTTATATGTAAAACTTTTAAAAAAGCAAATTGGTTTATAGGATGTTAAAAGGAAGTATTTAAAGCCCATGACCACCCAATGGCTTAATGAGCTTCCCAGAAAGAATCATAAATGTCAAAAATAATCGTCAAAGTATACGTTTTTTCTGCTGTTTTACATGGTACTTTTTTATGTTTATTAAACTTGTTGTAATTATACTTAATTCATGTTGACTGTGGTTTTAAAAAAAAAGATTTAAGTCCTTTGACTTTAACATGACTTTTGAATTGTACTCTTATTGTTTAACCATAGATCATTCAACAAATTAGACAGATAATAAAGAATAACATTCCCATCTGCTCCAACAGACAAACACCGATATTTATTTTATGTTATATACAATTGATTTGATCATAAAAGACAAGCAACGAAATTCAACTATTCTTAGCTGAAGACAAAGAAAGTCGCTCAAAAATAATTCTGATGTCATAAAAATGAGGGATGATGAGAGGAGGAGTGGGAAAGAAAACTCCTATGACGTCACATTGAGCGACTATCTTCGTCTTCTGCATAGCTTACTAATACTTATATATGTTTTGTCACATACAATATACGAAGGAAGAAATTTTGCTCGATATAATTTACTCAAGAAAAGCTGTATTCTAGGAAATGCGACCATTTATAGACACATAAACTAAAAGAAATAAAAAAAACTGCTTTTTCATACCAAAATATGTACATTTTATAACCAATAATAAGGCAGGATTGTTCTTCTTTCTATTGAATAATTAAGAGAGTGTTACTAGATTATATCTACATATTCCAATTACATTTAATTTTTAAAGTATAAGAAAATTCATTTGTAGCACAAACATTATTAATTCACCGTTTAGTTTTGTTTATGCAAAAGAATTACCAATATGTAAGTTGACCGGGGGTGTTCTTTAGGGTCTCAATTAATGATTCTGAAGTAGATGGAAAAGTGAAATGTGTTTGAATGTCTAGTAAGATCTAATAAACGTCTAAACCTTGTAGTCAACAGCCTTCTTACTTCTATTATGGTAAATTAAATCTCCCCTTGAGGCTAGAAGCTTTGTGTTTTCGGTTTTTTTATTACACCGGCCAAATTTCTCCCCATTCAAAAAGAACATTTACTTTTATTCTACAACAAAAAAAAAGAATGATTTTGATTTTCTACCTTCTACACTGAATATTACTGGTATAAAACCCGTATATAAATTATGAATATTACTTTGATTTAACCTCAAATTTATTAAATCTCCCTTCTCCCCTATTTTCTTCCCTGTGCAATAGAACTAGATAAAATCTTCCTAATACTTTACTAATAAATATTGAACTTTAGTTTACCTTAAATCATAAGATGTTTAAGCTAGTTATACAAAAAGGTAAAAAATCTTCATTTTTCTCCTGGTTATTTTCTATATATATATTTGTAAAATAGATAATGATATCTTTATCAATTAAATTAGAAATATTTTTGTTAAAGGATCTTGCTAAGCACAATATCGATAGAGTTCTCCATTTTAGAAAACTTCACAATGCTTCCATAATTTTTAAAAATAATAACCCCCCCCTCCCTCCCTCACCCCATCCTTTAGATTATAGGGACGAAGCTGATAGTTATATAAGAACTAGTGAGGTTTTTTTCAGTAAAAATCTTGCTAACCACAAAACAGATTCGCAGTTGTAATAAAAACAGAAGTTTAAATGTATTTTTGTCGCAAATTGTAAAACAAATAGCATAACGGTAGCTAGCATATCTTAATGTATCAAAGTATACAAGTTAACGCATCTGTTTTTAGTTGTAAAACGAGGATTTCATTTAAAGATGTCTAAAGGTAGATTTTAGGTGACTAACAAGCTACCTATGGCATGGTGGTGGTACAGAGTTGTCCATCCATACACCCACTTTAGTAGAGGATCATTTACATTTAGGATATTGGATCCATTTCGGGGACAGAGATGATATTTCTTAAAATAAATTTGTAAAATATTGAATTATTTATCAAATGTCTCTTTTATGTTCCTAAATGTAAATTATCATCAAAGTTATATTTTTAAAAGCGAACCTTTTCTATAATTAGGGTCGGTCCGTCCGTCCGTACGTCCGTCCGTCCGTCCGTCACGGATAGCTTTTTTCGTTAATTTAGACATGTTAGAATTGTCCTATCGATTTCAAATTTTGCATGGTGATTCCTCTAGTAGTTAGGTACGATTTAGAAAGCGTAGCAACTCTATAATCATTACCAAAATGTCCGTACGTCCATTTTAAACATGTTGATTTTTTTACTTTTTTAAATAGCTTTTTTCGTTAATTTAGGCATGTTATAATTATCCTATCGATTTCAAATTTTGCATGGTGATTCCTGTAATATATAGGTACGAGTTAGAAAGCGTAGCAACTCTATAACCATTACCAAAATGTCCGTACGTCCATTTTAAACATGTTGATTTTTTTACATTTTTAACAACAAATTTGTATGTGAACTAATATTCCGATTGGTCTGAATTTTGGTATACTGATTCCTGGGACAACAAAGTACAATATAATAAGCGAAGCAACTCTATAATCAAGTCCTAAAAATGTAAGTATGTCCATAATCATTATCTTGTATTAAGCAGTTTTTTAACAAAATTTACTTACAATTTTGCTTTGACTCTTATACATTCGCATTCTGATTATTCAGTTCTGACATTATACAAGTGTTAATGTCCGTTTGTCCTATCGTTTCAGAGCTTCGCTTTTATGGATGTTGTCATCCTTGTTTTAAATTATAAGAATAAAGTTAACTTTTATTAACAGCTATGAGCTGTGGAACCTAATGCAAAGTATTAGTATTTTTCACAATAACGTCTTTAGTTATGACGCGGTGTTAAGCCAAGATTCGAACCTTTCCAACGACGAGCGGATGCCCTATGTGTTGAGCCACGATCGCGGGTTAATATAACAAAATATACAATAAAAAAGTTTAAAATAATTTTAGTAAAAAGGTTTAAACTCAATCCTTATAATAAAGTAACAGGATGTGTGTTTGTCTGTCTGTCTGTGTGTATGTACTAAAGGATCTCGCTAACCGCTGAACCGAGCGGGTTCTCCTTAACAGGGTAGCTTCTCGTAGGTCCCGGGAAGGTTTATAACTATTTTGGAGGTGGGTACCACCACTCTCCCAAGAGAAATGACAAGAAAATCTAAAAAAATTTAAATATTTGAGAGACTCGAACGCAACTTATGGAGGTATCGTAGAGACTTGAACAAAAATAACATTTATAAGGCTTCTAGAGGCGTAGCCGCTAGAAAATATATAAAGATCAGATGCTTTTAAATGACTCATATTAGAATATGATTTATGTTTAAAGCACAGTTTAAACAATGTTAAGTTTCTACTTGGGGAAATTCCAAAATTTAAGAAGGCTCAATATAACGTAAAAGAAAATTAGACTTTTTGTAATATATAATCTGGAATATGTAGATATTTTAGATAAATTCTAAATCATTTTAAACTCTAAAACTTTTAAGTAAAAAGATTTATCTAAGGTATTGAATATAGCAATTTAAAGAAAAGTATATATCAATATAAGCGAAGCTCAACTATTAGATATGAAAAATTCATAAAACACTTAGCTCGTACTTTTAGATTATAATTCTTGTTAATATTCGTTTTACACAAAGTCATAATTTAAAATGTAGAAAACTATAAAAATAAAAAATGTTTATTTCCTAATATTGTTATACTATTAATAATAGATTATAGATACCTACTTAAATAAATCTCCATAAAAAGTTGTAAATGAGCAATTATGATAATAAGACGGACAGCCAAGCAGACATTAAGAAATGGATGAGCTTTGCTTTTATTAAGTTAATGTAGTCAAGGGGGGCAAATAGGTATGAAATTGAACATTTTATAGACGACTTCATACAGGGTTTCGGATCCGGATCCGCAAGGATCCGCATATTTTTGAGTCCAAGGATCCGGATCCTTGGACTCAAAAAATGCGGGAAAAATGGAAAAATATACCTAAATTTATATAAAATCTCAGACATTCTCTTGATGAGAGCCAATCTTTAAGGTTTAGGTTCAGACTTGAAAATTAAAAGTATTTTTGACTTCGAATTAAAGAATAAAATTTTTTTTTTAAAAATTTGGTGATTTTATTTTTATTGTCAAAGATCCGGATCCGGATCCGCATACAATCAATGCGGATCCGAAACCCTGACTTCATATAAACCAAGGGATATGGGATTACCTCAAGTTATAGAATCTGGGAGGACAATATATTTCTGTACAGTCAGACCATTACCAGGACAAAGACAAATATACCCAAATTAAATAGTTGTGATATTTGTATTAAATATAGAGTTGTATAACCCAGACAATTAACTGAATCGAGTTTTTTTTCGTCTGTTAGCAAATTGCTTTCTGCTCTTTTGTGGCTACTTGACTGTGATAATATATGCGACGCTATTGGCTGATATTCAAAGACCCTATTGCAAGTCGGCACATGGTCCACAGGGAGGGGATATACAGTTATTTAACCCATTCCCCTTCTATTGATTTACTTTAATTTTTGTGTGTTTTACATTATTTTTCCTAATAATCATATGAATCTACCTGACTGAGTTTTATCCAGCCATAGCTACTTACTAGGGTTGCTTTTTTTATCTTAAATTCAGGGCTTTGTAGCAGGGATCTAAAGGGATGAGACAATTGCCAATAAATTGATGTATATCCCAAATAATACACAAATTCTATCAACAACTAATGTATTTTCTAAACTCTAAAAGTTCAAACTGGAATGATCTTTAGGGGACACAGCTGCTATTAATGCATTGTTGTTAAACTGCTTACAAAAATATTACTGAATAGATCTAGTCTTATCATCTAGTTTATATTTTAGTCTGATTTTTCTTTAGAACAATATCAAATAGGTACAACCCTATTGTAAATGGTACCATTACTACCATTACTGGCGTAATAAGATAAAGTATCAAATTACAAAATTGAAACATTTATTCTTTACAAAAACAATATCTAAACTTAAAGACCAAAGATTTACTTTCAAAAAAAATATTTAAGTTTTGATTAAAACCATAATCCAATGAGAAATGTGTCAACATTTTCAAAATTATATAGAATTACAGAAACTTCAAAACTAATTTTTTTCCAATTCGCTTAAGATCCACAATAGAAAAGTTTGTCACTACCTAATTGCTGATCAATATTAGTGTGAATCACGAACGAAGATAAGTGTCCCTAATGGTATTTTCTTATGTCAGGCTTATGTAAGCTTTTAGTTAAGTATTCCTATGAAGTTTCTAAGTTATTGTTAAGTATTCCTAAATGTAGTAATGTTAAGTAAGACTTAGGGAAGCTGTAAGGTACCTTATGAAGTTTACTAGGGGTTCCTATTTTGTTCTTAGTTACATTAAGTTATGTCAAGAAAAAGCAGGTTTGATACACGAGTACCTTTTTGGTTATGTCTTAAAACAGCCAATTGTTTTTCTAACTAAAGATTTTAAAAAATATTTCTATCTTTTTTAAGTTTTTGAGCACGGTTCCTTGTAAATTCTGCCACATACATCCTATCTGTGTTATACATAATAGCAATTAACCATCTAAGGCCTCTTTAAAGGTATTTATTTATTTTCATAATTATAAAGAATGGTTACTTAAAAATATTTTTTATAGGGTGATTTTTTAGTGGTAAATTAACCTCCCCAATATATATAAAAAAAACACAAATCATATTCAAATATTGGAAATGGGCAGGTGTGCTAAACATTTGCAAATTATTTTTTTTCGTTAAAATGAATGAACAACAAAATAGATGTAATTATTTGATTCTACATTTAAAGAGCTATAATTCAAATTTCATTACAATGAGTACACTTTTAGTTATTTATAATGTTTCTTTTTTTCTATTTATGTAGACGAAAAAAACTTTACTCTAATTAAGACTTATCTTTCATATTTTTTTATTTTATTTTTTAATTATTTAATTAGGGTTACATAAAATTACTTAGGTATACTTAACATATAAAAGGTATCTTATCTAGTTAAGTCAGGTAGAAAGCAAGTACAAATTCTCATTCAATCCAGGGAGGGAGGGGTCATTGGGCTTTCTAAAATATTACATTAGTCCCCAAATTTGTATTATAACGTTTTCTTATTCAATAGCTTAATAACTTTTGGGACTTTTTTTCGAAATTTAATTGGTATGTTCATTAATCTTAATATCCAGCCGTTTCAACCACTAATTGTACAGGACAAGGACGTCCAAGCTTTTTTTATATGGGGGGGGGGGAGATCAAAATTCAAAAATTTTGCCTAGGCATCCCAAAATTCAATTTGGGCGGGGTATCAATTTATCTACTATTGTCTTATCCCTTTAGATCCCTGATTTCATCTACATTTAACTGATTGATATATTCATTTATGTTCCTTCATATGTGCTAAAATCCGTATACTAAAGTAGCAGGATGTTTGTTTGTCTGTGTGTCTGTACCAAAGGATCTCGCTAAACGCTGAACCGATCGGGTTCTCCTTAATATGTAGATTCTCATGGTTTCTGGGAAGGTTTATGACTATTTTGGGAGAGGGTACAACCAACCTCCCAAGAGAAATGACAAAAAATCGATAATATTTAAAATATATGGGAGACTTCATTGTAACATAAAGAGAATTATCGTAAAATAAAGAAGTAATGTAGAGACTTTAACAAATAAAAACATCTAAAGTGAAACTAGAGGCCTCTAAGGGCGTAGCCGCTATTTTAGAAATAAAGTAAAAGTGATGGTAAATACAATGGTCATAAAAAAAGAGATATAATCAAGGATGTTTAAAATATCTTGCTAGCTTCTGGAATGAATAGGTTTCTTTTCATGGAAGCTTCTTATATGCCATTAGTTATATTTAAAAAAAGGAAACTTATTCTTGCTTTAAAAAACTTTTAAAGATACTAAAAACTGTTTTCATGCGTAGTTCTTAGTCCAGTCCTACACACACAGACAGACATACACCATATATTTTGGCTACCCCTCTAAAGATATTAGATTTATATGAATTGCTTCAAAATGTTTTGTACAGGATGATTTTTAAAAGCGAGGCTTTTCTATAATTAGGGTCGGTCCGTCCATGATAGATAGCTTTTATTCGTTAATTTAGGCATGTTAGAATTCTCCTATTGATTTCAAACTTTGCATGATGATTCCTGTAGTAGTTAGGTACGATTTAGAAAGCATAGCAACTCTATAATCATCACCAGAATGTCCGTACGTCCATTTTAAACATGTTGATTTTTCTACTTTTTTAATAACAATTTTTTATGTGATCTAATTATCCGATTGATCTGCTTTTTGATATATTGATTCCTGGGACAACAAAGAACAATATTATAAGCAAAGCAACTCTATCAAGTCCTTAAAATGTAAGTATGTCCATAAACATTATTCTGTATCAAGCACTTTTTCAACAAATTTACTTACAATTTTGCTTCGACTCGTATACATTTATATTCTGATTATTCAGTTCTGACACTATACAAGTGTTAATGTTTGTGATTTTTTAAAATTAATTTCGTTATTGGTATAAGCTGGTAATAAATAGCCCATTGTCCCCTCTTTCTCTATTAAAATAAAACATGTGATGTTTTATTAGCAATTTTCTTAGCACAGTAAAAAATGTTTTCAGTGTTCTCTTTTCCCTAAATCAACACTTCATAATAGATAGGCGAAGCATTGCCGTAAAAAAATGTAATAAAAAATAAGTCATTTAAAGCTGCCATTCAAGATTTGAAGAAAAAAAGGAACACCAATAAAGAAATTATCAAGTAAGAATTATTAAAAGGTATAATCTAGAAACATACTCCCAAATTCAGCCAACAGGAATACAGGGGAGGATCAATCTACCATATATTGGTTAGAAAATAAACAAAATTTGGTTAGAAAGAGCAATTATCCTTTGATATCATTCGCAAAATGAATCATCTATAAATAGTCTTTCATAGGATAAGCCTTTGCTTTGGTTAATCATATGGTTAAAAATTTCTTCCCTCGCATGATTTAAAGCATATGACATACCATATATAAGAAGTCATCTTTAAATAGTTAACTTTCTTGGGATAAAGTTACCTCTTTGGATATTCCTTATAAAGTTTCACAACTTATTGGGCTCGATTTACAATCTAGATCTACTATATCTATTGGTTCATTATACTATACTTGTGTACTTTCTTGGTAGAATATTTTTTTAAAGGTTATTATTTAAAACAGCTAACTGTTCTTTTAGCTTAAAAATCATAAAAATTATATAGCTTTCATTAGTTTTTAAGTAGTTTCTATTCAAGTCCTGTCTTTGTTATACTTAATAGCTAAAACCTCTCTAAGCTTTAAAGTTGTTAGATTTATAAAGAAAGGTTAAAAAAACGTTTTGTAGAGAGTGATTTCTTAGCTTGGTAAAGGCACCATGTAATATATAGGTAAACACATGACATATAATCAAATATTAGAAATAGGCAAGTGTTGAACCTAAGATACTTTTTTGTTAAAATGTATGAACATCTATATAGATGTTAAAATTAAAATCTACAAAGAGTCACATGTTAACAAATTTTATATGTTTATTACAAAGAGTAGCTTTTAGTTCTATATGATCTATCCTTATAGTTTGTTTTTCTATTATAGTAAAATTAAAAATAATCCACACAAAGTTTTGTTGAAAAAACATCAAATTGTCATCCTAAGAAAGAATTTTATTTCTTATTATTTTTAAAATTAGTTAAGGTACCTTTTTTTGATAAGATACCCTAGGATTTTTGACTTGGAGAAGTGGATCAAAAGGGATGATTCATAAGGTAGGGGCATCGAAAATAGGGAGGGGATTAAGCTACCTTTACATAAATAGTTAGGGATTCCTAAACCTTTCTTTGCAAAGAAAGCAGGTAGAAATTAATAGGGAAGGGTGGTGGTGGGGGGGGGGGGGGTGTTTGATAAAGGTAACTTTCAAATTTATGTAAGCTTTTTTAGTACAACTTTAAGGTAGGCTTACATTAAAGTTAGCGATGCCTAAGGGTTCTTAATTCAAAAGAAAGCAGGTAGAGGTGGGAAGAGCTTTGACATCCAATGAATAGATATATAAGATCTAGATGGTCTATCTGGCACCAAAATCTGTCATACATATAGAGCAATAAGAAATTAACCCTTACAGATTTGTTAATTTTTCAACTTTTTTATTTCATGGGTGGGTGATCTCCAACACCACCTTAAATTTTTTTTTAAATACTTTTCTTTTATTTTATATTTTTTGGGGGTTGAGTACCCTCCCAAACCCCCTTAAATTAAAAAAAAAAATAACTTCCAATTTCAATTTTTTAATTTTTTTTCTTTTTGAATTTTTTTGGGGGTGAGGTGACCTCTCACACCCCCGTAAAAAAATTTTATCTGAAATTTTTTAAAATTTTTCTTCCATGAAATGGGGTGACTTCCCACACCCCCCAGTACAAATATTTTTTTCTTCCACTTTTAATTTTTCTGGGGATGGGGTGAACCTCTTAAAAAATGTTTTGTCTTCAATTTCAGATTTATTTTTTTTTTGGAAAAGGGGTGACCTTCCACACTCACTAAAAAGATTTTTCTTGTCAAATTTTTTTTCTTCAATTTTCAATTTTTTGGGGGTTGGGGCAACCTTGCACAACACTCTACAAATTTTTTGTTTAAATTCTGTTTCTTTCATTTCAAAAAAGGAGTTTTAAAAAAATTTCTGGATACCTGGAGCGGGGCGGCCAAGCTTTTTTTGTGGGGGGGGGGGAGAAATTTTTTTTAAGGGGGGATAAAATGGCATGCGAATCATGCCGCAAATTTTTTTTAACCTCCTTAAAATTTGTACCCTGGGGGTAAAATTTGCTAATTAACCAAACTGAAATCTGTTTGCAGGGGTAAATTTTGTTTACCCCACCCCCCTCCTAAATTTACTCCTGGGGTAAAATTTTTTGGGGGGTAATTTAAATTTTATTAAATATTTAGTATTAAAAATGTGCGGGAAGCGGGGCAAAAATTTTTTTGTTAGAGATTTTTATTTTGGGGGGGGGGGTATTTATCCCTCCTCAAATTGTTTTGGGGGGTAATCCCCACTTCAAACCCCCCCCCCTTGGACTTCTATGCTTGGAGGATCAGTACCTTCAGAATCATACATGGAACCTGAAATTGACTTGTATGCCTATATTTCTTACCAGCGGCTACGCCCCTAGAGGCCTCTAGGGGCACTTGAGGAGGGGGAGTTGAATTTGATAACCCAATTTCTTATTTTAGATTTTATAAGAAAAAGTAAAAAAAAAATTTTGTGGGGTAGAAAATTTTTTTTTTTTTAGGGGGGGGGCGTGCCAGGTGCCCTCCATCATCATTTTTAATTTTAGTTAAAAAATTAAAAAAAATAAAAAAAATTTAGGGGGGGGGTATTTTTATAAACCTTCCCGGGACCTATGAGAAGCTACCTTGTTAAGGAGAACCCAATCGGTTCAGCGGTTAGCGAGATCCTTTGGTACAGACACACAGACAGACATACAAACATCCTGTTACTTTAGTATAAGGATGAGGATGTACTACTACAGGTTTGGGGGGATGTTTTATGGGGTTCAGGAATCCCTACCCCAAATAAAATAAAATGGAGGGGATGAAAAATATATCTCCAAAAGTTGTATTTTGTCCCAAGTTTTTTTTTATGTTTTTTTGATGATCCCCTCCCTTAAGTAAAAAAGGATGTAAAAACAAAGGTTGTTGAATAAAAGTGTGGAGGAAGCTAAAATTGACTCTCACTCACTTAAAGTCGGAAATTCATTATCAAACAGGGGACTTGCACAAATTTTTTTAGCACTCTAGCTTTAATAGGAGCTGAGATAATGGGGGGGGGGGGCATTGAACTACTGATAAAGGTGCGGCAAGGGGCCCAACTGTTAAGGGTTAAGTCTCACAAATTATGGATCCCGATTGACCATCTAGTTCTATTATATCTATTGGTTAATTATACTGTAGTACGGCTGTACTTCCTTATTATTTTCTTGGTTATTTTTCAAAACAGCAAATCGTTCTTTCAGCTTGAATTAAAACAAATATTATGGCCTTAATTAGTTTCAAATGAAGTTTCTATTCAATTCCCACGCACACACAGACATACATCCTATATTTGTTATACATAATTTCGGCTACTTCTCTAAACTTTAAAGATGTAAGATTTATAAAGAAAGATTTTAAATTTTTTTTGTACAGAATGATTTCTTTGCTTGGTATACAGGCACTACATGAAATATAGATAAATCACATGACTCATAATCAAATATTTGAAATGGAAAAAGTGCTGAATCTTTGATCCTTTTTTGTTAAATTGAATGAACAACTATGGCGATGGGAAAATTAAATTCTACAAAGAGTTATATTTATAACTTATTACAATGAGTATGATTTAAGTTCTATATGATTCTATAAGATTTTTTTCTATTGTATTAAAGTTTAATTTAATCCACAAAATTTTTTGTTAAAAAAATATATCAAATTGTTAGGCTAAGAAACAATTTTATTCATTATTTTTTTAAATAAATTAACGACACCCTTAGGTAACCCTAGGTGGAGAATTATATGAAAAGGGAGGATTTATAAGGCTGGGGCATCATAAAGGGAGAGGGGTTTATGATAGGGATTCCTAAATCTTTTACTTAAAAGATAGGAAGAGTTTTTATTAATCAGCCAAAAAATCTCTAAAGTAGTAAAAACAAGATTAAGATTAAGGGAAAAAATGTAGAATACTTAAAATAGAATATACAGCCTCATTCATGATAATTTTTAACGCCTCTAAGTCTAATGAAACTTTGCTAATGAAAATTTTCTTATATAACCCCAATTGAAAGAACACTAAGGGACGGGGGGAGAAGGGGAATGGTGAGTGTTATGGCGGTCGATGACAAATTAATTCCACGCTGTATCACGGGATGGGGGCGTGATTGAAATATGTAGTATACTCCTTTGATTAAACTCAATTTACGGGTTTTTATATAATTGCAACGTAGTTATAAGACTTTTGGTAGCAATAAATTGAGACGTTGGGTATCCCTCTAACTGAACCGATTTTTGATTAGTCAACGGTCTAAATTTGTCTCGGCCAGGATATGATTAAAAGCCTAAATCGGCCAAGGAATAGCCGAGTACAATATTTTTAAACTTAAAAAATTAAAAATAAAGAGCTAAATGATTTATTGTGTCTTTCTCTTTTTATCGACAGACGCACTTGGATATATTATTTTCATAATTAATTATATGTATTTCCCATGTTAACGTCACCTTATGTGTAAATTTGGTGAGCCACAGTATTGAGTAGCGTTGTTAAGTTAGGATGGAAGAATTTTGTAATGAAAGCAAAAGTGGGGTAGAGGATAAGGGATGGGGTAAAACAGGTTATCATAATGTTTTATTTTCTTGACTTTAAGTTAAACTCTATCGTTATGGCGGCGGCTATTCATTGGGGGGGAATCGTTTGAAAAGGGTGATAGAGTTTAACTTAAAGTCAAGAAAATAAAACATTATGATAACCTGTTTTACCCCATCCCTTATCCTCTACCCCACTTTTGCTTTCATTACAAAATTCTTCCATCCTAACTTAACAACGCTACTCAATACTGTGGCTCACCAAATTTACACATAAGGTGACGTTAACATGGGAAATACATATAATTAATTATGAAAATAATATATCCAAGTGCGTCTGTCGATAAAAAGAGAAAGACACAATAAATCATTTAGCTCTTTATTTTTAATTTTTTAAGTTTAAAAATATTGTACTCGGCTATTCCTTGGCCGATTTAGGCTTTTAATCATATCCTGGCCGAGACAAATTTAGACCGTTGACTAATCAAAAATCGGTTCAGTTAGAGGGATACCCAACGTCTCAATTTATTGCTACCAAAAGTCTTATAACTACGTTGCAATTATATAAAAACCCGTAAATTGAGTTTAATCAAAGGAGTATACTACATATTTCAATCACGCCCCCATCCCGTGATACAGCGTGGAATTAATTTGTCATCGACCGAAAAGGGTAGATGTGGGGGGTACCTTATATTGATATGATAGGTTTATGTAAGGTTAAAGTATTCCTATCAAAATCTTTACCTAAGCTTGACATTACTAAATTTAAGGGTAGACTATCTCCCCTAAACTAAAGTAAGGCTAAAGATACCCTTATTTTTAAGGGGTCCCTAATAAACCGTTTGTGATTAGCTTTATTGTTGTCCTATCAATTATCTTCTAGGTTTAGATTATGAGGACGTAATATTTTTGGGGTATAGTCCCTTTTGTGGCAACATACCTTAAGGGGCGATTCTTCGTATTTTTCACAGTAGCTTTTCTTCTATTTCTAACCCCTGCAGGGTGTTCTAACCCTGTGGAGCAATCACCTAACCCAATATAACCTAACCTAAAATAACCTATAAAAAGGCATTTTAAAAATACGACGAATTGCCTCTTAAGAGGCGTTGTCACGAAAAGGACTATTCCCTTTTTTTATAAATCATAAATGTAGAATATACGTGGATATTATGACAGGAAAAAGTTATCGTCAATTTAAGTTGCTGTTTACCCTGTCATTTATTGGTCAGTTCGTTCATCAGTGGGTTTTACTTGATCGGACTACATGGTATTAATCTGTAAGAGGATCCAAGTAATAATAAATTCATTTTTTTATAATAGATGGATAGTTGAGGTAAAAGATTTCACAGCGATAGTTAAGAAAGCTAGATGTTTATCATATTTGTATTACACATGTTTACGCCCTTGAGACATCTGAGGGCACTTGAGAGAAAAAAAGTGAAGAGAGAATCCGACACTTAACATTTAATTTTAGCAAAATAGTTATGAACCTTGCCTGGACCTGTAAGAACCCTATGTGTTAATAATAACCATAGGTTTAGTAGTTTCCGAGATACCCTTCAATAAAAATTTATCACACCTAATGAAAATAAACCAAATATATTAATACATCAAAATTGAGAAATCATATTCGTGTCCCTGGATATAAGTAGGATCCATTACTCATATAATATACAATATTCACTCGTATTTGATAAATGGTAACATAAAAGGAAAAGTATTCTCTACTAAATCGTTAACAAATGGTTTCAACCAAAAGAAATACTGAGTACATTCATTCTTGGATATGTTTTCTAAAAAAACAAGGATGACAACATTTATAAAAGCGGAGCTATGTAACGATAGGAGAAACGAACATTAACACTTGAAGAATGTTATAACTGAAAAAGCAGAATATAAAATTATAAACAAAATTGGAAAAAAATTGTTGCAAAACTACTTAAATACATAAGACATATTTTTATTTATAGGACTTGTTTATAGAGATGCTTCGCTTATAACATTTAACCTTGTTATACGAAACAGTATTAAAAAAATCAGATGAATAGAATAATTATATGACATAAAAAATTGTTGTAAAAAATGTTAAATAGCAATATATTTTAAATGGACATACGGACTTTCTGGTAAAGATTTTAGAGTGACTACGCTTTCTAAATCATACCTTACTGATATATAAATAATCAAATAAAGTTTAAAATTGAAAGAACAATTCTAACAAGTCTAATTAAAATAAAAAGCTAACCATTTAGGACTGACGTAAGGACGGACCCACTCTAATTACAGAAAAGCTTCACTTAAATTAAGGAGAAAGGCATATTAAATATACAGACTTTTTAGAACAAGTAGAAAGTTAGAAATACTTGATGGTTAGAAAAATATTTACATGAAAAATAGCATCCTATATAAATCAGTTTTCAATAAGTACCACATATTTCCCCTATAAAGTTAATTAAGAACGGATGGATTACAAGATTTAATGAGTTCATTTTCGTTGGCCAGGGAATTCTTAACAGTCTAACTGCTGACGAATAAATAGCTCCCTTTATAGATCAGCAATGTTTCCCACATAAATATCATATTTCCCCAATTTGATGGACGGATGTATAAACATATTAGTTAATTATCGTTGGTCATAGTTTTAATAGACTTTGCTGCTTTTTTTCATTTTTCTCAAATATTTATAACAAAATTGATATACAAAATCTTGTTCCAGTACTATATACTAGCAGCTACGCCCCTAGAGGCCTCTAGGGGCACTTGAGGAGGGGGGAGTCGAATTCGATAACCCAATATCTTATTTTAGATTTTAAAAGAAAAAGTAAAAAAAAAATATTTTGGGGGTGAAAATTTTATTTTCTTGGGGGGGGGGGGGAGGGTGCCCCCACCACATCATTTTTAATTTTAGTTAAAAAATTAAATAAATTTTTTTTTTTGGGGGGGGTATTTTTCATTTTTGGGGGGGTTGAGGGTGTCTCAACCCCCAAAAAATAGTTATAAACCTTCCCGGGACCTATGAGAAGCTACCCTGTTAAGGAGAACCCGATCGGTTCAGCGGTTAGCGAGATCCTTCGGTACACACAGATACACAGACACAGAAACAGACAAACATCCTGTTACTTTAATATAAAGATATGTTCCCTTTTTCATAAAAAGGTATAAATTACTTTTCAGCAAGTTTTTTCTCTTTAAATATTTAAACAAAATCTAAGAAAAACATTTTAATAGCAAACACAAGTTATATGGCATAAATACAAAGTCTATATTTTCTGCAAATTGATTATGATATGAGGATTTTATGGCTGTATAAAGTGAAAAGGAAGCTCCAGGTTATAGTAATTCTGGTGCCAGATTTATCTGTATAGCCTTTCTACGGCCCTAACACGCAGATTTTACCTGTATTTTACATTAATTTGGATATATAACTATTGTTTTTTTCCAGGGTTTCTTTTCTTCAAAATTATGGTCTATATTTCTGTAGAATATTTTTAGCAAATATATCTGAGATTATTAAAAGCGAAGCTTTTCTATAATTAAGGTCGGTCCGTCCGTCCGTCACGGATAGCTTTTTTCGTTAATTTAGGCATGTTATAATTGTCCTATCGATTTCAAATTTTGCATGGTGATTCCTTTAGTAGTTAGGTACGATGTAGAAAGCAACTCTATAATCATTACCAAAATGTCCGTACGTCCATTTTAAACATGTTGATTTTTTTACTTTTTAACAACAAATTTTTATGTAATCTAATCATCCGATTGATCTTATTTTTGGTATGGTGATTCCTGGGACAACAAAGTATAATGTTTTTTAGCGAAGCAACTCTATAATCAAGTCCTTAAAATGTAAGTATGTCCAGAAACATTATTCTGTATAAAGCAGTTTTTCAACAAATTTACTTACAATTTTGCTTCGACTCTTATACATTTATATTCTGATTATTCAGTTCTGACACTATATAGGTGTTAATGTCCGTTTGTCCTACCGTTTCAGTGCTTCGCTTTTATGGATGTTGTCATCCTTGTTAATTAATAATTAGCTGTATACTATTACTAATACATACTCCTTTACTTTGCACATGGGCTGTGATTCAGCAAATTAATTCCATTTGAAATTGCTGAAAATTTGGATATTTTAGTAGTGTAAAACTTGTTTTATTCTGTAAATAAAAAGAATAGGGGAAAAAGGAAGTGGATTTGGGGGAAATTTTTACTTAGTTTGTCAGAATCCTAGTCCCTTGTCCCTGACTTAGCATTTCTATAATTGACTACGGATTAGCGAGAATCTTATATAACACATTGGTAAAGTAATTAGCAAAGAGTAATTATTGTAGGTAGTTAGCTAAAAAAAATACTAAAAATAAAAAAAAATATATTTAAAAATAATCCTTATATTACACACAATAGAATTGGCATTTACTAAAAACCGTATGACAATAATAAAAAAATAGAGAACAAAACCGTTAAAAAAGTAACCTTTTTTCTTGAAAAATGCATTACAGTATCAATACTTAAAATTTATGTTTGAAATTGCGACTCTGACAGCTTTTTATTATGATATAAAAATAAACTTACATAAAATTACAAAAAGTGATATTATACATATTTTTTTTCTATTTTCAAAGTAAAATGAAAACAAATGATGTTTTCGTTTTAAAAATACATCTATAAACGTTCTAGGGAAGACTAACAAATTATATTAGAATAGTTATTTCTCGTATCGTATTATAAACGGCTTTCCGCGGATATAGAATGTACAATTATAAGATTAAAACTAGTTTTTTTAGCCCCGTGGTGCCGAAGGCACCGGCTAAAAAAACTAGTTTTAATCTTGTGATTGTACATTTCTATATTCGTAGAAAACTGGATATAATACGATGCTAGACATAGTTTTTTCGTATGAATGAGAACCGGTTCCTATCCACCGGATTTAAATGAATACGAGAAAATGTTATAGCTTCTTAAATATAATAAAAATCAATAAGATTTTACATATTTTACCCTACACCGTGCTTATGAAATATAAAAAATGTCCCTCTTGAACGTATGTTCCTTAGAGGTTTTTTTCAAAAATGTTTAAATCATCAAGTCTGAAAACCAAAGTTGCCAAAATAAAGGGTTGGAAACAAAAGAAATAGTAGGAAACTTCACAAAAAAGAGAACCACACTAAATTTTCTAGCCCTTAATGAGAAAATGTATGTTTATGTGTGATGTAAGGGGAATCTTGGTATTTATATTCAAGATCAAATATCCATTAAATTATATACACATGTGAAACGTCTATTTATTCTTAAAAACAATGAATAGAAAATGCATATGGTGCAGAAAATTTAAATTTGACATGGCAACAGTTTTTCAAGAAGTTTTGAATTTCTAAAGTCACATAACTGGTTGAATTGAAAGCGGAACTTTTCTTATCTTTCATCTTCGGCCAATCGTATTGGAAACCTAAAATTTTATTTTAGCAATAATACTGGCCTGTCATTGCTAATTTAGTTTGTGTATTGGTCTATCCTTGGTCATATGTATTGTATGACATCATTTTATTATAGGCACTAAAAAGAGCTTCCATTATTTGCACAAGATTTTTAAATAAGAGAAGTCAAATCTTTTATTAGCTAAGAAGAGCTATAATAAGTAAAAGCAATGAACATAGAATTTTATTAAATCTTCTAAATCATATTCCGTTAAAGCAATATTAAAAGCACAGTCCCTTCTTTAATTATTATTTTCTTTGGTTGGTTTACCTACTATTATTTTTTATTATGTTTTGTTTTTCTTAACGTCAGTGCCTGTCTCTAAATATATGATATTCTATATTGGTTTAAAAAGATATTGGACAAGATCTAAAGCTTATGTACAATAATTTAATATCTCAAACTTAAACTGATATTATTTCTACCAAATCAAGAGCATATTTTATATTCATTTCAGTAACTACCTTCACCATTTATTTATACTTTAGTTTTAAAAAGACTAAAATTAGCTATACATTTTTTTCCGGCCTTTTAATACTTTGTTTCAGTCACAGCAGTATTAAGTTTTAAAGCAAAAAGACAAATTGAAATAGTTATTGTCATTATTGTATAGTCGAATTTCGCGTCTACAAGTACTTGTACTTATTCAAATGTGTTTATAGAGTTAGAGACCAAGGGATTTACAATATACATTGTTCAGTACACTATACTCAGTATCTCTTAGGTATCAGTGCACCTTTATGTACTCCTCTCATTTTATTGCCAAATCGATATTTTATAATATTTACATAATACAATTTTAGAGACCCGTGACCATGGCTGAACACTGAGCACATCAGCGCTTGTCGTTATTGGTTCGAATCTCGGCCTGACACCGTGTCATAACTAAAGATGATAATGATTCCTTTTGATGTTAGGTGTGTGACAATAATGATTAGAGTAGAGACAATGACTTGATATAAAACGGGCACATTCAGGATCTCCAGGCAAAGGTCGTGCAATCAAAATGTTGGTTGTCTGAAGGATGTTACTTAACTGAATATCCCGGATGTTTGGACGTAAAAGGAGAGGTTTGGCTCCCATTAGTTATCCTGGGTTGTTGGACTTGACGTTGAAGTGTACTGAACTGCAGCCTCACTCGTATGAGGTAATTGATGGGGTAATGTAATATTAATCACAACCCTAATTAACCCTTTAGATCGGGAGAGGGCTAAATCAGCCCCTCCCCCTCTAGTTTTTTCAATGTCATTTTTTTGTAGGTAAGATAGAGATCTGTGACTTCATAACTTTTTAAGTTTAGTAATTATACGTCGGC